>NW_022436965.1:23045456-23105527 GCF_009761245.1 Sapajus apella
GGTTCAGGCAATTCTCCTGCCTCAGCCTCCTGAGTAGCTGGGATTACAGGCACGCGCCACCATGCCCAGCTGATTTTTTGTAGTTTTAGTAGAGACGGGGTTTCACCATATTGACCAGGACGGTCTTGATCTCTTGACCTCGTGATCCACCCGCCTCGGCCTCCCAAAGTGCTGTGATTACAGGCGTGAGCCACCGCGCCCAGCCTTTTTTTTTTTTTTTTTTTTTTTTAAAGACCAGTCTTGCTATCTTGCCCAGACTAGTCTACAACTCCTGGGCTTAAGCTTTCTCCCAAGTAGCTAGGAGTACAGGCATGTTTCACTGTGCCTGCCTATTGATTTGAGCAATTTTAACTTACATTCCCTGTCATCTTTGGATTAACCAACCCTAGAATGACATTTCATAAGTGTCACTGAAGGCTCCAGGCACCTCATATCCATGTGTTCACCAGGGCAGACTGTGTCAGCCAGTTCTGGAGCATCCAGAAATGAGGCATTTCACAGGGCCACCAAGGCTCAGTGGATGGGTATTGGTATTAGAATTTCTCCTACCCAATTCTAAGCATACCCCTCTTCAGTCTTTCTGTGTCCTTGTATCATTTTTCTCCATGACAAGCAATACAGAGGGAATTGCAACAAGACAAGCACATCCATAGTACCAAGGACTACTTATTAGTAAGTGTTAGGTTTTATCACTGTCTCACTTTTTTATTTTAATCAATGTCAGATTCATTTTATTTTACTCCCACTTCCCAGAATCTTCACCAGACCCTCAGCAGATAGAGACCTGAAGGATTAGGCTTTTCTCCCACCAAACATGCTTCCAGAAAACTTTTCAAACAGCCACATACCGGGCTAAGCAGCTCAGTACTTGTGAATGCTTTTTCTGACCTCCTTTTCTTTCGTTTTACTACTTTAGGGGATGTTTCTGGCCACCTAGAGGGAACTCTGAGTAACAAACAGATCTCCATGTGGTTGTTTTTCCTAAACCAGATGCATGTAACACCTGGCAGCTGAGTCACTTGGGGAAAACAGCTTGTCTCATCTCTCTGATTCCACCAGCCCAGGGAATCAGTGGAGACTCTAGAAACAGTGGCACGGAGCTTGGCATTGCCAAGTCTTACTTTTCCCAGAACTATCGATAGTATGAAACTCTGCAACCCTTATTTTTCTTTTGTATAGCTTCTTGGTTTCACTTCAGAAAAACAAGATGGGAGTGCATTCCTCGTTTGTATTTTATTAATGTGCAACTCCACATACATAATGCACATTATGCTACTTCTATGCCAAAAAGAAACCCCAAATGTCTCCTCACTGCCAGTAAATTACGTCCAACATCTTTTCAAACAAGCTGAACCTGATGTATTTTTCTAATTCTATTTTGTAGTGTGTAGAGTGCTGTGATCAAGGCAAATCGACCATCATCTACTTTCTCTTTTGCCCCAGACTGTCCCTCTTCTGCGATTTTGCTTACACGATCCCCTCCAACCCAATGTCTTCTCACCCCATCCTGCTGATGGCATACCCAGTCATCATTCTGGAGTCAGCATGACCCCAACCAAATCAGAGCTCACCTTCTTCCTAACCCCCATAGCACCTTGGGGGTGCCCCACTTACTCCATTTTGCATTCTGCTTTGCAGTGCAGTTTTGATCAGTCTGTCTCTTTCACTGTGTTAAAAAGTCTCCTGAGGGGAGGGAAGATGGCATAGTCACTTTTGCTACTGACAGTATCTGCTGTGTCCCAGGCACTCAAAAATGTTTCCCCAAATGAATGTTAAAAGAGAATTAAATGACATGGCAGTCATTTCTCTTGGGCATCAAGCACCCCTCAAGTGAAACTAAATGTGTCTTCTTCCAAGTGCTTATCTAGTGCCCATGAAGATCCTACATTTAGCTCCCCAAGTTGAAGACCTGACCAGCCAGTGTAGTGTTCATGGAATTGACTGATGAATGCCTAAGGGATTAGAAAAACTCCATTCAAGATGCAGACTCTTCTCTTGCTAATTATCTTCAGTGTCTCCTGAACAAATTGCTCTGTGATCAGTAACTTCATCCTCTGCAGAGAGCCTGGGCTTAATATGTCTGAAAAACAGCTCTGTCCTCTCCCACCTCCAACAGGGATAAGAGGGGAGTAAGCAGACCTGAGAATGAGGCCTTGACACCAAGTGGGTTTCATAGACAGAAAGGCTCAGGACTCAAAGGATCCTTTGTGACCTTCTAACCCAATACTCTCATTTTATTAGGTTGGTGCAAAAGTAATTGCAGTAATACACACAAGAAAAATGCAGACGGAAGAAAGGGGGCCACTTCCCCAAGGTCATGTGTTCCTTAAAGGTAGAACTAGAACTGGAACTCTGGAGGCCTGATTCCAGAACCGGCTTACCATGAATTATGCCCGTGTTTTCCCAAATCTGCCTCGGCATGCAAATCACCTCGTGTTTTTGTTAAGAAAGAATCATGAAAACTTTGTTCTGCGGGTTTACCAGAGACAAGGAATGCAGGCTAAATAAGTGACAAGTTTCAAGCTTAGACGTTCCTGCCCTTCAGCCGGCCAGGGTTCCCCCTGCGTCCTGGCTGCCACTGCCTGGGCACCCATGTGCTGCCCCAGCGCTGGGCGTGAACCACCGACCAGGCTGCGCTTGCCAGTGTTGCTGCCCCTGCCCGCTCTCTCCCTCGACTTCAGCCAGAAATCTCCCGCGGCCCCTGCTCGCTCAAGTGTCCTCCTCCGAGGACCTCGCAGTCCCGAAAACGCTTTCATTGCGCTCCTCGCTTCGTCCCTCATCGCACACGCGTCTCGCCCGCATCCTCCACCCGACCGAGAAGCACACAGAGGCAAGTCCCAGGCTGGAGCAAAAGTAGCTCTGCACTGCCGGCCCGTCCCCTGTCCCCTGGCACTGGCTATTTTTGGGCACCTGCATTGCGAGGCTGGAGCGTGCACCGTCTTTGCGGCCTGGAGTACGCCGTAGTCCTGACCAACACAGGGTCCCGCATGGCGGCCTGCTGGGACTTCCAGAGCAAAGAGCATGCCCTCTCGGCCTGAGGGAAAGCTATTCTGAACGGGTCAATCCTGCTTGGGAGGAGGCAGCCCACTGCCCCAAAGCCAGAAACAAGATACTACTCTGGCCTTCCACACCCGGTGTCGTCTCTCGCCCCTACTGAAGACAGAGGTGGGTGAGGCCGAAGGGCAGAGGCCAAGCCTGACTGCAGAGCTGCTGGCCTCTCCCAGCCCTCAAGCAATAGCACCCTTACCTGAGAGACCCCAAGAAGCTGAGCTGGCAGAGACAGCCACCATTTGGTGCTGAAAATAGTCTGGAAGCTCATGACCATTATCCAGTTTCTGGCCTTGACACAGTCACCTTTTGCTGAGGTCAGACGCCCCTGGGCAGTGGCTGCTCTCTGACAAGCACAGCCATTTCTCTCCACAAGGTCACAGGACTGATGTTTCTCATGATCTACTATGCATATCCAGGCCTGGAGCCACAGTCCCCTGCTAAAGCAGCTCAGGTGGCTAGTCCTGACCTCACCTCTTAGATTTGGGGTGTGCCCTAGAGTGGGTACCCTTCCCTATCTGAGCCTCAGTGTGTCCATGTGTATGATGGGGGATGGGTGTGTTATGTGATTTCCAAGGGCTCTGCCAGTCTGTGGTTCTGATGTCATCCGATGGAGGTGGTGTTCTATACCCAAAGGATGACCCCTTCCCGAAAAAGCACCAGCACAGCATTTATTTCCCCTCCCTTCTGAAATTCCCGGCTTACAGACCTCCCCTCCTTTACAAAGATACGGGTGGAGAGATCAGATGCACAGGTCCCTACCCTGAAATGGGCTCCCTGGTATACCCATCTCCCTGCTACTCCAGGCTCTGAGCTTTTTCGGTTGTACATTTTAAAGGAAAATAATGTTTTTTGCCAACGACAACAAAATGTTTCATGCTTAGGAAGTGGGAAAAGGAGGGGCTTTTAAGCAGAAAGAGAATCCATAGGTTGATGGTGGAATTGCAGAGGGGGTGGAGTTCAGTTTTTGAAATGGCACTGCAAGTAACATAGTAGTACAACAAAGCGTTTTATTATCTACTTGGAAAAACTAGACTAGGGCATGCCACACCAACGTCTTCGAAATAAGCGCTATTGGCAGTGGAGGAGCGGAAATGCCCACGATTACTAAATGACTAGTAAAGGCTTCTTGGAGGAGGTAGTGCTTGAGCCAGACCTTGAAGAAGAGCAAGACTTAAATGGGGGCACAGAGGGGTGCAGAGCAAGGGCAGGTGAGCGGAGGGGCGATTTTCAGGGACATTAGAGACCAGCTATCCTCAATCAAGAGCTGAGGGAGACAAGAAAAAATGTTACGGTCCAAACAGCTAAGAAAACAATGCTTCTTTTCAGTGGTCTCTCTCAATTCCCTCCTTCTGGTGTCACTCACACAACTCTACATACTTTCCCACCAATGTCACTCAGCACCTGTTCAGAGCAACACCCCATTTGGATCCCTCCTGCCCTAGGCAACTCCCATAGTCTCAACCTGCTCAGGCCCTCTCCCCACTAATTAGTTAACCAGTGCTTAGGGCTTACTATGTGCCAGAGCCCGTGCCAAACAAATGGCATGTAACATCTCTTTTAGTACTCAGAGCTTATTATTTCATAAGTTATTATTATCTGCATTTAATGCAAGAGTGAATTAAGTGTGGTAGGCCAAATAATACTCCTGCCTCCCCCAAAAAATATCCACATCCTAATGCTTGGAACCTATGAATATGTTATCTTACTTATGTCAAAGTATGTTACAATGGCACTTTGTACATGTGGTTAAGGATCTTGAGATGGGAGATGACCCCAGTTTCACTGTGTGGGTCGATGTAATCACACGGGTCCTTCTAAGAGAAAAGTAGAAGCATCAAAGCCAAAGGGAAGCTGTGATGATGGAAGAAGAATCACACAATTAAGAGTCACGCACCTGAAGATGGAGGAAGGCGGAAGCCAAGGAATACAGGCAGCCTCCAGAAGCTAGGAAAGGCAAACAACTCAGTTCTTCCCAGAGCCTCCAGAAGGAACACATCCCTGCCAAACATCTTGATTATAGCCTGTAAGACCCATTTCAGACTTTTGACCTCTAGACTGTAGGATAACAAATTTGTGTGAGTTCCTAAGTTTGTGGTAATTTGTTACAACAGGAGTAGAAAAATACTACCCTGGGTTTACACAACATTTGCACTTTAGCAGAGACTTTTACTACCTTAACTCAGTGCAGTTAATTCAAAAAAAGGAAATTTTGCAAAATCTGGCAGGTCAGTAGGGGAGACATCTGTGTGTGTCTGTCTGTCTTGCTGAGTATGCATGAGAGGGTATTGTAAGAAGTAGCGTATTTCCTGAATTTGAATGTTAAAAAAAAAAAAAAAAAAGTAGCTGTTGGAGTACTTGGAAATTCATCATACTGTCAATCTGTTCTAACAGAGAAAGCTCCCCGAGCAGTTAATGCCACACCTGCAATGAGATTTTGACCGAAGTACCTAAAGAAACCTGGTCAGGGCTGGACTCAATGGCTCACACCTGTAATCCCAGCACTTTGGAAGGCCGTGACGAGTGGATCACCTGAGGTCAGGAGTTCAAGACCAGCCTAGCCAACACGGCAAAACCCGTCTCTACTAAAAATAAAGATTAGCTGGGCGCAGTGGCACGTGCCTGTAATTCCAGCTACTCGGGAGGCTGAGGCAGGAGAATTGCTTGAACCTGGGAGGCGAAGGTTGTGGTGAGCCAAGATCATGGCATTACACTCCAGCCTGGACAAGAACGAAACTCTGCCTCAAAAAAAAAAAAGAGAAAAGAAAAAACAAGGTAACCTGGTCAGAATGCACCACTGTGCGACCTCCCTCCTGCTACGGTTTTGCATGCCTCTCACGGCCTTTATCCTGGAATCAGTGGCTGCAGCCTGTGTTCTCCAGGAGCCTGCTGTCAACCTGACTAATTAGGTGGGTGCAATGATCAGGAATGGGAACAGTAAAAGGAGAATTGCTGAGCGGGTGGCTGCCCATTAGAGAAGGGCTGTGCCTCTCACTCCCCATTAATAAAGGAAAGGTGGGACTTTGCATCAAATCTCAGCTCTAATATTGCCTGGCTGGTTTTTATGTGCCATGAGAGACTCTAAGCAGGAAATTCTGGGACAGTTCAAAAGCACTTTGTTATAGAAGATTTACTTTGCATTCAACAAGGCAAAGTAAAGTTACTGTGCCGGCGGTTAGGTGCTAAGGTACCTGACCATTTTATTTTCAAGAAAATGTAGTCAATTACTTGGGGGAAAATACAAAGATTGACCTATGATGTGACCTATGATATGATGAAAATAACACTTTGCCCCTCTGGCCTTCCTCCCAAAAATCCATACGCTAGTCTAATCATGAGGAAAAAAAATCAGATAAATCCCAATTGAGGGTATTCTACAAAATAACTGACCATTCTCCTCAAAACTACCGTATGTATTGGCAACTACAGAGATTGCCATTTCCACAGCGTGTAAAAGCTCTGGCTCCTGCCTCCTCTGGTCCCTACCGCAAAGCCCTCTGCAAATCTTAGCCTCAGGACCCACATAGGCAGTTCTCCTAATTCCAGAAATAACCCCCGTAAAGGAACGCAAAGACTTGCCTTTTCAGGAGACAGAAGACGTGACCTTGGGCGAGTCATCTGCCCCGTGGAAAGCCATCTCCTCCTCTGCAAACTCCGGCGCGTGGGCAGCGGGAGAGGCGAGGCGTGCTGGAGCTGCAAGGATCTGAGTCATCAAGACCAGCGGTTCTCCAAGTGCGTCCTGGGAACATGCTAGAAATGCAAAAGGCACAGGCCCCATCCAGACTCGCTGAATCAGAAACTCTGGGGAGGGGCCAGCTGAAGCAGCTGATTTAGGTCAGCGCTTGTCAATTCTAACTGTATCCGAATCACCTGAGGACCTTGTTAAAATGCAGATTCGGATTCAGTAGATTTGGAGTGGACTTCAAGAGTCTTCACTTCTAACAAGTTCCTAGAGGAGGCAGCTGCCTACTGGACCATGGACTGCATTTCGAGAAGTAAGGGATCCTTGCAGGAATTTTAGTCTGTTAGCAAGGGATGATTTTGACCCACAGGCAGACATTAGGCAATGTCTGTAGACAGTTTTGGTTGTTACAACTGGAAGGCAGATACTACTGGTATCTAGTGGGTAGAGGCCAGAGATGCTGCTAATACCCTACAATGTGCAGGCCACTCACCACAACAAAGAATTATCTGGTCCAAAACATCAGTAGCACTGCTGCTGAGAAACCTTGGTCTGGATCAGTAGTTCTCAAACTTGAACGTGCATCGGAATCACCTGGAGGATCTGTTAAAGCACTGATTGCAAGGCCCCTCCCCAGAGTTTCTGATTCAGTGAGTCTGGGTGGGGCCTGCGCCTTTGCATTTCTAGCACGTTCCCAGGACGCACTTGGAGACCCGCTGGTCTTGATGACTCAGATCCTTGCAGCTCCAGCACGCCTTGCCTTTCCCACTGCCCACACACCGGAGGCCATGACTCCTCGTTCTAAAACACCCAACACAGCCAGAACTTGTTGGTTCCGAGGTAGGAACTGGCATCTTTCCCCTGTGACAGCTTTAGATCTTGAGATGAGGCAAAATCAAGGGGGAAACCAACTCCATCTTAAAGAACATTCCCGGTACACCTGGCCCTGTGTGTAGGTGGATCCACTTTTAAATGAAACAGCCCTTCTCCTCCTGAGGCTAAAAACAAAGCAATGGAAGGACAATTTACCCCCAGTTTTGCTGCCCCCCTGCCCTACATTTTTGTTCCCCACAAATGACCCATTAAATGTCAGAACCATGCACAAGAAACAGCTAATAGTCAAAGAAAAATAGCCGTCCGTCTAGGATGACATGTTGGCAGGCCCATGAGATGGCACACAGTGAGACTGCCCACCCAACCCTCCATTCTTCTCACATGGTACAGCGTAGAAAAACTGTCCCCATTAATCCAGGTGACCTAGGAGTGAATACACAAGCCCTCAGCTTCCAGCTTGCCTGCTTCTTGAGTGATCCTGGGGAAGTCACTTCACCTCTGGAAGCCTTGGTTTGTAACCTGTAAACGAGACTGATACACATACTTCACCGGTTACTGTGAGGCTTGATGCATGAGGCAGCCTGTGTTTATTGACCTCAACTATGTACCAGCACCCTGTTAAGCACCGGGGCTATCACAGTGAACAGAACAGACTAAAATCCCTGCCCTGCTGGTTCATGGTAGGACCTCAACATTTTGTTTTGAGATGGAGTTTCACTCTTATTGCCCAGGCTGGAGTGCAACAGCATGATCTCGGCTCACTGCAACCTCCACCTCTTGTGTTCAAGTTCAAGTGATTCTCCTGCCTCGGTCTCCTGAGTAGCTGGGATTACAGGCATGTGCAACCATGCCCGGCTAATTTTGTATTTTTAGCAGAGATGGTTTCTCCCTGTTGATCAAGCTGGTGTTGAACTCCTGACCTCAGGTGATCTGCTCGCCTCGGCTTCTCAAAGTGCTAGGATTACAGGTATGAGCCATACGCCTGGCCAGACCTCAACATTTTTTGTTGAGTTTACCCTAGGCAAATTAATGAAGGCTTCTCTCCCAAGGAGATCAGTCAACTGCAGCCTCCAATCCACTCACAAAGAACAGCTCCAACAAGCCAGGCAGCCTGAAGCAGAAGAAACGGAGTCCAGCGAGGCCTTCTCCAGGATGAATTATTTTTAGCTCAATATGGTATGGGCCGCAGCTCCCTGAGCTTTAAATATTAAGAGTTTTATTATGCCTGTTTCATTACTCTGAGCGGTACATTACAGGAGACAAAGTTACTCACTGGGACCAAGGCAGGAGGTGAGGTTGGCTGGGGTCAGATGCCCAGTCCTTTTGGGCGGGCAGAGAACTGGGAGCTGGTGAACGGCAGTCAGCTGAGAACTCCTGGGTCAGGGGGAGAAAGATGTATCTTGTTCATCAGTGGATATATAGAGCAGGCCCCATTTATGCCAGCGACTGTGGGCAGAGGGGACACAGCCCTCTGGGCACAGGTGTTGGGAGATTGGCTCTGCAGCCTACTGCCAGACCCAGGCCCAGGATTCCCAAGAGCCAAAGAGGGCTTTCTGGTGACGCATCCATCTAGACAATGGCTGTGAGCTCTGGCTGGTCAACATAGCAGATCAGTCTGAGCCTCTACGGGCCCCACATCATGGGTTCCATCAGTGGGCCAGCAGCCATGAGCCACCCTGCCCTAGTGTGCCTCCTTTCCTCCGGCACCCCAGCCAGTCCCCTGGCCTTCCTCTCCCTGTTGCCCCTTCTCTCAAGGGAACCCCCAGTGTTCATGGTCTTTTCGGTGCTTACCCTGCCTTTGTCACTTTCTCCCTGGACCCACTCCCTATGCCTAATTAATATGACAAACTCTTCCCCAGGGCTGGGATCAGAGGATACGAACTTGCTAATGTTGTTCCCCTGAAACATTGATTCAGTAAATATACATTCACATTTTTTGCATAGGCTTCTGGAGGCTATTTTTTAACCCGAGGGAATGATGTATGCAGAAAGTTGCAGCATCACGGAATAGCACGAGGGGACAAAGGTAAGACACAGGAGGAAAACGCTTGTTTCTTGCTGCGATGGGCTGCTAAGCTCGCAATAACCGTAAGAGGTAGATATTATTTAGGCAGATTTTTACAAACGAGGAATCTGTGGATAAGAGAGCTTTAAGGAACTTTCTTAAGTGTCACACAGCTAGCAAAAGACCCAGCCAGGATTCTCCTCAAATTGCATGCCTTATCACCTCCTGTAGGAGGAGCGAGCGTTATTTGTATTCATCTAGGAGAGGCCAGCTCTTTACCTCTATATGTATGGCCTCCTGATAAAGTTTTGAGTTAAGAAGCCCAGAGAACTGAGGCTTCCTCTGATACCCGTGCTGAACCTGCTCCCTCACTTTCCCTCCTCGGCCCCCAAAGCCCTAGCCTTAGGCGTCGCTGCAGCCATTGGAGAAATACGTTAAGCAGCAAGGCGCAGCCTGTGCCCATGCAGGAATCACAGTCGTTCAGGTGTCCCTAACAGGAATCACAGGTAGCAACTCCACCTTCGAATCAGAGGGCCGGACCCTGACGCAGGACAGCTGGCCCTCTGAGCATCACTGCTCCAAGCCCTGCGTGGGGATGCGGAGCTCACTGAAGCTAAGCTGGCCAACTAAAGCCAGTTCAGCCTCACAGCTGGTATAGAGTTTTAATGTGTCTGCCCTCCTGGGTCACATTTGCATCTTAATAGTCACCTTCATGTTGCCCCACTGGGGGGCAACGGTTGTGGGAGAAGACGCGCTTGAGAGAAACTGGCAGGCTTCCCTAGGCCTGGAAACGTTTTTGATTCCCCAGGAGCTATCTTTGTTTCCTACTCAAGCCTCTCCCCCTAGGCTGCTCCTCTCTTCCTTTCCACTGCAGCGGGAAGGGCTCACAGCTTTGAGGACTCCCTGCCTATCTTCTCTAGCAATAGCCTCAGCTGGGGCTCCCAGTTAGGCCAGGGCTCGGGCTAATGGGCTCCCTCAGCTCTCCCCAAGGGCAGTCTGGGGGGTCCCCCTCCCGCCCTTTCTGCTGCATCTCTGACGCTGTGCCACCCTCCTCCACCCCAGCACCCCCCACACCCCCCCATACAGGCCTTGGACTCCCACATCTCAGATCCAGTGCCTTTGACTACTACACCCCTGCCAGCTCCAAGACTGATTACTGATTGTGGCCTCCACTGATCCCTCCCCGACCTAAGTGATGATCGTATCATGCCCCCCACACACACACCCTTACACACCCATAGTAAAACAGAGAGGCTCTGGGTTTGGTGCTTGGTGATTCAGGTGTGACTCCCAGCTCGGCCACTTGTATGGGTGACCTTATTCAGGACATGTCATCTCTAAGCCTCAGTTGACTCATCTGAAAAATGGGAAGGCAACCAATACCTGCCTCCTTCACAGAGTTGTTATGAAAGTCGAATAAGATTATGCATATAGGAGCCCAATAAATAATACTCTGTCTTCTCCTCCTGAGTTCTAAGAGGAGAAATATGGTTTTTAAAAAAAGACTAAATGGAAGCAGACTATGTTTTTTTTTTTAAAAAAAAAACAATCAGTCTTATTAGTAGAGCTAGATTGAAGAACATGGATTAGATTTGGGGCCAAGGGGGCTTCCTGGTATGTCTCTACTGAATGCATATGTGAAGGCGGAAGGCATCACAGGCCTTCTGGCCCTGCAAAGCCCTAGCCTGTGGGGTGAGCTGTGGCAATTGGAGAAAGAGCAGTAAGGCACAGTCGGTGCCCACACAGGAATGACAATAGTTCAGGGATCCCCTGACAAAAATCACAGTCCAGACCCAGGTAGCAACTCTACCTGCCAGTAGAAGGTCAAATCCTGACACAGGACAGCTGGCCCTCTGGGCATCACTGCTGCAAGCCCTGTCTGGTATAACAGAGTATACTATTTTTTTCTCCAATATACACATACAAGACTAGCCATACTTGTGGCTATTACTTGTTACAGAAGAGGGCACTAAGGCCCAAAGAAATGAAGCAACTTACCTAAGCCCACACACCTAGTAAGCTGCAAGAGCTGGGATCTGAAGCCAATTAGTAGTGAGGCTGTCACTGCTAGTCTGGGGAACACCAGGACCTAGCTAAGAAGCAAGTGACTTTGCTGCAGCTGGAGGCAGAGGATTGGAGCAGCAACTGTCTCCACCAAGGGATCATGCTTCCACTTTTCACTTCACCATCTCACCGCATTCTCTTATCCATTCAATAAACGTCTACCGAGCACCGCCCTGTGCTAGACCACCTTCTAGACCCTCAGGATGCAGTAGGAAAAAACGTAAGTCCCTGCCCACAGAAGCTTACATTCTGGCAAGGAGGCAGACCCAGAAGAACTATGCATATAGAAAAGTAAGTACACAGAGCCTAAAACATAGGTGAATTCAATGAAAAACTAAATCAGGGTTAAGGGATGGAGCAGTCAAGGATGGTTGCTGTGAGTGTCACATCCAGCAGAGACCCAATACAGTGAGCAAGTGTGACTATCAGGGGAAGAACATTGCAGGCACAGGGAACAGCCAGGGCAAAGTTTCCAAGAAGGGAGCAATGCCGTCATCAAGGACCAGCCAAGTCCTGTCAAGTAAGGTATTGTGGCTGAAAAACAGCAAGAGGAAGGGTAGGAGGTGAGGACTTGGAGTTAGCAGGAGTGATGGGGCGTGGATAGGGGAGATGTATAGTCTAGGTGATCACAAGAAAGACTGGGCTTTATTCTTCAGTGTATGGGAAACTGGGGAATTACAGAACCAGTGAGTGACTTGATCTAATTTACGTTTTTTAAATATGGCTATGGCTGTGATGGAGAACAGGCTACAAAGGACAATAACGGAAACAGGGAGCCTGGTCCAGTTTTGAAGCTGTTATCTGGCACATACAGTGGCTTGTACCAAAGGGTAAGCAGTGGAAATGTTGAGCAGTGGTTGGATTCGGGGTGTGTCGTGAAGGCAGCAGGGTGTGGTCCCCAGAAACAAGAAGGGAAGCCCAGGGCCCAGAAGTAGGAACGGAGGATAAATGCACCAGGTGTAGGGTGTCCTACACCTGTTACTAAGACCTGAGCTCGCTCTGGAAGCAGCTCCCAGACCCTGGCCTGGGATCTCTACATTGGATGCACCAAACAACACCAAATGTCCAAGCAGGGCTCAGCCCCAGCCACAATCCATCCCTGGTTCCTCGCCCCTCTCCCGTCAAGATGACAGGCCAGATGCACCATCTAACACTTAAAATACACTTGCTATGTATTTTCCAAATGACATTTTCCCAGTAGTGAAAACACAGCATGGCACTTTAATGCAAGATGGTGGAACAAAGGAACAACTCCCAAATCCTCCCATTCAGGGAACCACACCATGTATTCCCACAGAGAAGCCAGTGCTGCCGCATTTCAATAAGTATCCCTGAGAAGGGCTTGCCAGGTGCTTGCTGCAGTACCAAGGTATACACTACAGAGGGCTGTGTTCCCAGTCTGGTGGGAGAGAGAGAGAGAGAAGCTACGGGTCCAGTAGATTGTTCATCAAGGGCTGCAGGGACACAGGCTAAACAAAGGCTAAAGGATAAACCCAGGGTGAGGAAAAGAGTCTTCAGTGTGTGCCCTGAATGAGATTTGGGGTTCAGGGTGTCCCGGGGGAGAAGATTAGGGCAGTGAATGAGCAGAGACCTGGAGATGCGAAAAGGCATGGAAGCAGAATAGACCCATGCAGGGAGTCATCTAGTGCGGTCTGAGCAACAGACGCTAGAGCAGACACAACAAGTGTCTACTGAGCAACGTGCCAAGCCCGCACTAAGAGCCTGTAGGCATTCTCACGTATTCCTCACCACACTGTGAGGCGGGCATTATCACGGCCCCATCATGTGGGATGAAGAAACTGAGGCTCAGACAGCTTAAGTGACTTGTCCAAGATTATACAATTAGTAAGAAGTGAAACTTGGATGTTTTAAAAATAAATGTCTTTTATTGAAAACCTTTACAGAAAAGATCACAAATCCTAAGTGTACAGCTTGAAAGAGTATCACAAAGAGAACACACCCAGTAACTACCACCCAGGACAAGAAACAGAATCTTACTATTCTGAAGCCCCTCTCATGCCCCTCTCCAACCCCCCTCCCCCTCCCCACAGTAAGCACTATCCTGACTTTAACTCCACAGCATCGTTTCTGGAGCTGAGGTCTGCCTCCGGGTCTGCGGCCAGGATCTGTAGCAGGCACAGTCATAGGCGACGGCTGCCTGCAGTCTGATTGGGTCTGTGCGGGATTGTTTTCCCCAGCTGCATCCCATTCCATGCTGTTCTCCTTGAATCTTCTTGGGGGCTTGTGGGAGACAGGTGCTAGCTCTAAAGAGGACTTCTGGAAACAAGTGAGGGAGCCCCTGTGTCCGGTGTGAAAGAGTCCCTTCCCGTGCTCAGGGAGCTGGCTATGTACCAGGCTGCAGTCAACAAGCTTTGCCACATCCCATCTTTAGGAAAACATGATTTAATGACAAGAATGTCCTTTTGGAGACAAAAAATCAATAGCCCTGGGCAGTATCTTTGAATAGGTTTGGCCATATTCTCAAAGTTAGGGGTTTCAATCTGTGAAATGTGAAGAAAACTCTATAGTTGTTACCAAAAAAATAGGAAGACTTCAGTTTTTCAACTGGATAATGAGACTCAGGACTCACTCCCACCCCTCTACCCCCCTCCCTGGCTCGTGTTCTGACACAAAAGCAAAAACTAAGCACAAATTTTGCTGAGACAATGATTAGCTTGGGCTTCTTTGAAGCCCTAAGTCGCATCAGCCTCAGCCCATCTGCTGCTGCCTTTACCCTGTATTTTAGCCACATCTTCAAACAGAATTCCACGGTCCCAGCCTTTGCTGACCTCTCCTCTCAGGAAGTCTTCTTTCCTCTGTCCTGTCACTCAGGTCAAGACGGACCTCTAACTCTCTCAAGTGGCCCCCGGCGAGGTTCTGCTCTCCACCAGACAGTCTCGACTGGGGTGCTGTATTGCTAATTGAAAATGAGTTAAAGGCTCGTCCCTCTCTGAAGCAGTGTCCCTCCTCTCAAAAGCTACCCTGAGGTTTAGGGAACAGCCACCTTAAGCGAGACTTAGGCCAAGCCACAGGGCCAGGTAAAATGAAATGTGGATGCTTCCATAGCATCTAAGTTGGAAAAGTGCCTTTAAAATGCAGATATTGGCTGGGTGTGATAGCTCACACCTGTAATCCCAGTACTTTGGGAAACTGAGGCAGGCGAATCACCTCAGGCCAGGAATTCAAGATCAGCCTGGCAACATGGCAAAACTCCATCTCTACTAAAAATACAAAAATTAGCTGGGCATGGTGGTAAGCACCTTTAATCCCAACTACTCAGGAGGCTGAGGCAGGAGAATTGCTTGGACCTAGGAGGCAGAGGCTGCAGTGAGCCAAGGTCGCATCACTGCACTCCAGCGTGGACAAAAGAGTGAGACACTACCTCAAAAACAATAATAATAAATTAAATAAAATGCAAATTAGAATGGCACGGTCCCAAATGGGGATGTTATAAGAAAACACAAACCCAGGCTAAGGGCTGAGGTGATCACCTGCTGGTCAAGTGAACAGGGACTTTCAGGGACTCGCTCAGTGGAGAGCTGAGCACTGTAAAGATATCCAGGAGGGAGAGGGTTGGAGAACAAAACTCAATCTCTGAGATGCCATGACATAAGGGAGGCAGCGGGGTGTAAGGGTGTCGGGTTTACATTCTGCAGGCAGAAAAACACGGTTCAAATTCCAGCTTCTCCATGTGTTGCTGACAATGTAATTTACTTAACCTCTCCTAAAGCTCAATTCTGTTTATGGAAAGAGGGGTAATATAATCTACCTCACAGGATTCAGATGAGGTTTAAAACAAAACAATGCGTTTCAGTGACAGGCACACAGCAGAGGCTAACTACATAAATGGTTGATGAATGAAATGAATGGGAGAAATTGCAATTGCGCCCCCTGGTGAAGTTTTGAAGCCTAGCACATTGGAGAATGACAAGCACGTGGGACAGGATGTGTCAATGTGTCATGGCCAACACTCACACACACTCACACAGTCTACCTCTGCCAGATTCTCCTTGCTGCTACAGCAGCAAACAGAGGTGACCACGTATTAGTCCTTTCCCGTTATACTCACACACACATACACATCTAAGTGTATCCAAAAGTCATATCCAAGTTCCAGATTACCAAATGTCTATTAGCAAACGCCACAAAAATAAACGATGGAGAAAAGACTCCCTAGTCATTAAATGGTTCTGGGATGACTGGCTATTCACAGGAAAAGAATGAAAGTGGTCCCCTACCTATCACCATATATGAAAAATAACTCAAGATGGATTAAAGACTTAAAGCAAGCTATAAGAATCCTAGAAGAAAGCCTAGGAAATACCCTTCTCAATATTGGCCTTGGCAAAGAATTTATGACTAAGACCTCAAAAGCAACTGCAATAAAAACAAAAATTGACAAGTGGGACCTAATTAAACTAAAGAGCTCCTGCACAACAACAGAAACTATCAAGGAAGTAAACAGACAACCTACAGAATGGGAGAAAATATTCACAAACATGCTTCCAACAAAGGTTTAATATCCAAAATCTATATAAAACTTAAATCAACAAGCAAAAAGCAAATAACCTCATTAAAAATGGACAAAGGACATGGACAAATATTTCTACAAAGACAAGCAGCCAACAAACATATGACAAAATGCTCAACATCACTAATCATCAGAGAAATGCAAATCAAAACCACAATGAGATACCATCTCTCACCTGTCAGAGTGACTTTTGTTAAAAAGCCAAAAAAATAACAGATGTTAGCAAGGCCATGGAGAAAAGGGAACACTTATATGCTGTTGGCAAGAATGCAAATTAGCCCAGCCACTATAGAGAGCAATTTGTAGATTTCTCAAAGACGTTAGACTGAACTACCATTTATCCCAGCAATCCCATTAATGGATATATGCCCAAAGGATAACAAATCATTCTACCAAAAGGATATATGCACCCATATGTTCACTGCAGCACTATTCACAATAGCAGAAACATGGAATCAACCCAGGTGCCCATCAACAGTGGATTGAATAAAGAAAATGAAGTATATATGCACCATGGAATACTACACAGCCATAAAAAAGAACAAAATCATGTCCTTTGCATCAACATAGATGCAGCTAGAGGCCATTATCCTAAGTGAAGTAACACAGGAACAGAAAACAAAATACTGCATGTTCTCACTTATAAGTGGGAGCTAAACATTGCATATACCTGGACATAAAAATGGTAACAACAGACACTGGGGAATACTAGGAGAGGAACGGAGGCAGGAGCACAGGGGCTGAAAAACTACCAATCGGGGTCTATGCTCTCTACCTGGGTGATGGATTCAGTCATACTCCAAACCTCAGCATCAAACAATATACCTTTGTAACAAACCTGCACATGTACCCCCGATTCTAAAATAAAAGCTGAAAAAGAAAAAATAACAAAATGTCTATTAGCAAACCAGTTGGTGCTATTGTTGACTGCGTGATCAAATAAATCTCTAACATAAAACAAAAGTCAGAGAACTGGTTAAAACCCTCTCAGAGGAAATGTTCTTCTAAAATAGCCTTTCTTTGGTCTCCATTCCCACCCCAGCAGCCCCCTGACACACGCACATACACACATACACACGACCATGTGTGTGCATGGAAAGCTCACCTTAACTGAAGTTTTTTTTTTTTCTTTTTTTCTTTTCTTGCTGTTAATTTATGGGGAAGAGATAACTGAAGTTTTAAAAACACTGGTTGTGATCAATCAGTATTTTTTTTTTAAATAGACTGAAAGAAAATGGACCTGAGGATCTCACTGGTGTTCTTCTCTGCAGCAGGTGAGAAGCATGGTGACTGATACTTCCTGTCTTTCCTCCTCTCCTCTCACCCCATGGATCATCAACAAGCACTTTAAGTCTCCCATCAGCTTGAGAAGGGGTCAGTATCCTTTCCTCAAGCTTGAGAGAGGATGCCAAAGCTCTCTCTGCCTTTCAGCTCTTTTACTGGTCCTGAAAAGTGACAGTAGCTTTTCTTCTTGGGGGCTTATCTCAGGGGTTAGAAGAGCACCATGCTCCACCCATTCTTAATCTCCTCTTCCTCAGGGTTCCTGCTTGGGAAAGGAAAGTGCCCCTCTCCACAGGCTGGAGCATAACCCTCCCACAGCATCACCCTTATTGGATGCTAGGCTGACACCTCCCCAGAGAGGGTCAGAGCACAATGTTCAGCCCAACATAATGTTCAGCCCAACACTGCAATGACACTGCTGTCTCCTGGCTCTGAGATTTGTCTGAACCTGCCTGGCATACCTCAGCTTACTGTGGGTCTCTTCTGGAAGAGTTTACATTCTAGTTAATTCAGTAAACGCCCGTGGTGAGCCCAAACTTCCTAGGTTCTGAAGGCATTTTAGGAAAATTCGCATTAACAATTATTGTAAAGCTTCATAAATATATGGCACTTATGCATTTTCAAAAGTACTTTGATCTTTTTACTTCACTTAAATCTGGCACAACCCTATGAGGTAGAAAGGACTTGGTATTATCATCCCTAAATAAAGAGATTAAAGACTAGAGGGTGAGCCGGGCGCGGTGGCTCAAGCCTGTAATCCCAGCACTTTGGGAGGCCGAGGCGGGTGGATCACGAGGTCAAGAGATCGAGACCATCCTGGTCAACATGGTGAAACCCCATCTCTACTAAAAATACAAAACATTAGCTGGGCATGGTGGCACGTGCCTGTAATCCCAGCTACTCAGGAGGCTGAGGCAGGAGAATTGCCTGAACCCAGGAGACGGAGGTTGCGGTGAGAGCCGAGATCGCGCCATTGCACTGCAGCCTGGGTAACAAGAGCGAGACTCCATCTCAAAAAAAAAAAAAAAAGACTAGAGGGTGGTTAGTCCAGGGTCATGCAAACAGTCTACTGCAAAGCCTGGGCAGTCTCTAGCAGGCAACAATAAGCCATGTGCACATGAAACAGGTGTATGAAGAGGAGGGTGAGACTGAGACGGAGGGGTGGATGGTGCGGGTCCTGTAGGTTTCCTTCTCACAGACTGACCAATCTTGAGTTCTACAGGAAGATACCAACAGGTCCTCCTTCTTGAGACCCCTTATATCTAGCAGTTAGATTTGTACCTGTTCGTGCACATTCCATTCTGCCTTGTACAAGAGTTGTGTCTATACGTGATAGGGGCCACTGGCCATTTATGAGGTCCTGCAAGGCAGGGAGGGCTTGGCACGGTACCTGGCACATGATAAGTACTCTCTACTGTGTTTGAATTGACTGTCTTCCAGCTGTTCTGAAGGTTAAAACAAGACTGCGCTGGGCTGTGGCTCACTCTCGCCCTCTAGTGGTCAGTTTTAAGAATAACAGACCACAGATGGAGCTGAGTTTCCAAAGACCATGGGGAGGCACTGCCACGCCCACATCACAGTCCACCTTCTGGTCAGGAACAACTCAGATATCAATGGAACTCTTTAAAAATACCTATGCATCTCTGCTAGCAAGGTGTCTGGCTCTAAAGCAAAAGTCAAATAAGGAAACCAGCCAACTGTTTATCAGGCATTGACTACATGGCAAGTCCCCTACAGGTACACATGAGATGCAGGAAAAAACACATTTCACAGTTCCTGACCTTAAAGGAGCCAACAATTTAATGCAAAGTAAAAACACTCCCACCCCCCAGGCATCCCAGCATCCTTCACATACACAAAACATGAAAGTTTTAGAAGTCCAAGAAACATTTAACACTGTAGACAAAATAGAATTTCTCTGGAGGAGAAAGTTTGAAAAAAAAACAGTGAGATACTCTTTTTTTTCATTATCATGGTTCAGATAACCAGAAAACCTTCCTGCTACAAAATACCTAGAAGTTCTAGATAAAATACAAAATAATGATCATAATAATGAAGTCCTGCTTAATGCATAGCTGACCATATAAGAAAATGACATTAGACATGGGCCAAGAATAGCAATTTAAAACATTAGTATGAAACACAATCAAAAATCAACAAGCAGATTTGGACTATAATGACATAATTTTTCTAAAAGCTAAAAATACGGTCACTGAAATTTAAAACTCTTAAGTTTTAAACAGCAAAGTAAACATGGCTGAAGAGAGGGTAACTAGACTGGAAATGATCTAAGGAACTTAGCTAAAATGTAGCTTGAGAGATGAAAAGATGAAAAATAAGGCAGGGCACAGTAGAACATGCCTATAATCCCACCGCTTTGGGAGGACAAGACAGGTGAATTACTTTAGTCCAGGAATTTGAGACCAGCCTGGGCAACAGAGTGAAACCCCATCTCTAGAAAAAATACAAAAATTAACCAGGAGTGGTAGCTTACGCCTGTGGTCCCAGCTACTCAGGAGGCCCAGGTAGGAGGATCACTTGAGCCCAGGAGGTTGAGGCTGCAGCAAACCGTGACCACTCTACTGCATTTTGGCCTGGGAAACACAGTGAGACCCTCTCTAAAAATAAAAAGAAGAAGAAAGAAAGAAAAAAAAAGATTAAAAATAAAATAAGCAAGTAAGACTTAGAGGAAAGAAGAAAGGGTCCTATGTACATGGAACCACCGATCAAAAGATAGAGAATAGAGAGAAAGGTGAGAAGGCAACATTAGAAAAGATAATAGCTATACATTTTCTAGAATAGATGAAACACATAGATCTTGCCTTCAGGAAGCACAAAGCCTAAGTAGGATAAATAAAAATAAATCCACATCTCAACACATCATAAAAAATTGCAAAACATCAAGGAGAAGTCTTTTTAAAAGACAGAAATCAAAAGACAAATTTATTCAAAACATGGAGAGAAACAGCTAAATTATAACTCAAGAATGAGGGTAAAATAAAGGCATTTTCCAATAAAAAGTGTCCCACTAATACTTCCACCAAAGAATTATGAAAAAATGTACATTACGAGGAAAACTGAATCCATAACCAAGATTGGCAATGCCAAATAAAATCGTGAACAAAGTCATTAGTAATAATCTTGGAAAATCTAAATGAGCACTGACAGGATAAAGCAGTAATAGTAACTGATGCCAGGAATATAAAAGCAAGGCGGAACTATAATGCTTAATATCAATAACATGTAAGACAGACAGAGTGGTCAGCGTAAGCTTCCAAAGCTTTCATGTTGTTTGGGAAGAAGCAAGAAATACTGATTAAATTCAGATTTTTTCAACTATGCATGTCAATTTTAAAAGATGGCCACTAAAGTAAGAAAAATATAAGGTGTAATTTTCAGACCTAAAAAGAGGATAAAAGTGAATATAAAAATCTCAAGAACTTCTGTTAAAACATGGTAGGCTGAACCACTGTTTGCTCTTTGCTCTCTTCTGACACCACTCTAAAAATAGTGAATTTAGCAAGATTGCAGAATAAAAGACCAATATATAAAAATCAATTGTATTTTTATATACTAGTAACAAACAATTATAAGTTGGACTTTTAAAAAATGTTATTTACAATAGCATCATAAAATATAAAATATGTAGGGATATATCTGATCAAAGATATAAGACTTATACATTGAAAACAATAAAACATTGCTGAGAGACACTTTTAAAGACCCCAAAATAAATGGACAGATACACCTTGTTCATAAATCAAAAGACATAACACTGTTAAAATGTCAGCTGTCCTCAAATTGATCTATGGATTCAACACCATCCCAATTAAAGTCCCAGCATTTTTTGTAGAAATTGACAAGCTGATTCTTTAAAATTTATATGGAAATACAAAGGACTCAGAACAGCCAAAACAATTTGACAAAGAAATAAAGTTGGAGAGCTGACACTACCAGATTCAAGCCACAGTAATTAAGGTAGTGTAGCATAGATGTCAAGATAGACAAATCAATGGAACAGAGTCTAGAATCAACCCACATATATGGACAAATTATTTTTTTCACAAAGGTACAAAGGCAATTCAATAGAGAAAGAACAGTCTTTTCAATTATGGTGCTAAAACACATGGATATCACATGTAAAATAATGGACTCCCATCTATACCTCACACCAGCTAAAAAAACTAACTTACCAGGTGCAGTGTTTCAGGCCAGTAATCCCAGCACTTTGGGAGGCTAAGGCAGAAGGATTGCTTTAGCTCAGGAATTTGAGACCAGCCTAGACAACATAGCAAGACCTTGTCTCTACAAAAAATTTAAAACTTAGCCAGGAGTTGTGGTGCACAGCAGCAGTCCCAGCTAGTCAGCGGCTGAGCCAGGAGAATCGCCTGAGCCCAGGAGGTGAAGGCTGCAGTGAGCCATAATTATGCCACTGTACTCCAGCCTGGGTGACAGAATGAAAATAAAAAGAAGAAGAAGGAGAAGAAGAAGAACCCACCTAAAACTATAAAACTTTTAGAAGACAACACAAGAGGAACATTTTTGTAGCTGGGAGCAGTGGCTCACAGCTGTAATCCCAGCACTTCAATAGGCCAAGGCAAGCAGATCACTTGAGGTCAGGAGGTCAAGACCAGCCTAGCCAACACAGTGAAACTCCATTTTTACTAGAACTACAAAAATTAGTTGTGGGGGTCCGTGCCTGTAATCCCAGCTACTCAGGAGGCGGAGGCAGGAGAATCGCTTGAACCCAGGAGGTAGAGGTTACAGTGACCTGAGATCGTGCCACCACACACCCGCCTAGGCAACAAAGTAAGATTCCATCTCAAAAAAAAAAAAAGTCATATTAGATTATGCAAATATGTATTAGCTATGACATCAAAAGCAAAACTGATAAATCAGACTTCACCAAAATTTAAAACATGAGCTTTTTAAAAGACAGTGTCATTTAAGAAAAGAAAGACAAGCCACAGAATAAGAGAAAATACTTGCAAAGTATAAATCTGAAAATGACTTGTATCCACAATACATAAAGAACTCTTAAAACTCAGTAAGCAAGGCAAGGCATGGTGGCTCATATCTGTAATCCCAGCACTTTGGGAGGCTGAGGCAGGAGGATCACTTGAGGCCAGGAGTTCAAAACCAGCCTGGGCAACGTGGCAAGACCCCATCTCTCTTAATGAGAAAAAAAAAAAAACTCAGTAAGAAAACAAATAACCCTCCTTGAAAACAATGAGCAAAACTTTGATACACACAACATGGATGAATCACAAAATTATGCTGAGTGAAAAAAAAATTCTATAAAACACAAAGTAATCTCTAGTGAGAAGGCAGCTCTGTGGTTCCCTGGAGTAGGAGGGAGGATTGCGAAGGGATGTGGGAAAACTCTGGGAGGCGATGAATGTGTTCACTATCGTGAATATGGTGATGGTGTCACAGGGGAATACATATATCAAGTTTATCAAATTAAACACTTCAAATATGTGTAGTTTCTGTTGTGCCATTTATACTTCAATAAAACTGTTTTAAAAATAAAATTATATTAACAGAGGTCATTGACTGAGTGCTTGTCATGCTTGTTTCTTTTTGCTTATATTATCTTTGCACATTTCTTATTTTATTTAGGGTAGAAATGCAGTCGACAGAAAGGATCACATTCCCGACCTCCCTAGCAGGTTGCTGTAGAGCTGGACTAAGCTCTGGCCAACGAGATGTAAGCAGAAGTGCCGGAAGTCTTCCTCAACAGGAATGAGGCATGTCCTTCATCTCGTCTTCCTTCTGTATGGAATGAAGTTCTGCTGACTGTAACTCCAGCAGCCTTTTTAGACCATAAAGTGATTTTGAAAACATCAACCAAGTGCTGACAATAGGAACAGGAGCCTGAGTACCTTACGACGTGATGAAACCACAGTATTAGCTGTGGACTTCAAACCCGAGACTTCTGTGAGAAAAGTCAGCTTCTGCCTTACCTAAGCCAGTTGTTTTGGTATGGTGAGCTACTTCTCTGACACTGGGGTGCCTGGGTCTTATGACAAGCTGACACCTTGAATGGCATTGCCTTCATGCTGCCTGCTAGCTCTCAGACACTGCCCCAAGCCTGGCTGACACACACTTTTGATTCCCTGAATCCACTTTGCTGTTCTCCCCTGCTCTAATCTGCTTTCTGGCTTTGTGTGGACATCTTATTTCCTTACAAATACATTGGTCTAAGCTGAATTTGATCAATTCTTAATGCCACTTTGGCCCAGTTGCACTTTGTACTAAAAATAAATCACACACTTTATGTGTTATATATATATATATATATATATATATATATATATGTATTAAAGGAGTAAATTCATTATATATTGATGATTTCACATGGTGTTCTAAACCACTAAATTGAGGAGGGCAGGGATGATGCCCTCATTTCTCATGTGAAGAGGACTGACAGGAGCCAGTCATCTACAAATGTCCCCAGGAAAGAGGGGGGCATTGAGAATAGAGCACGGGCCCTGATCCTGCCTGTCCTGTGCTGCAGAACAGCTCCCCTCAGTCACTCACTCCTTTATTCCCATTTGTTTTTCAGATGCTTGCCAAGCACCTGCTCTGCAGCAGGAACCTGCCATCCCATGTGTTGGGGACACTAAGAGGATCCCAACATGCTTCCGGCTCTCAAGCAGCAGCCAGTGCAATAGAGAAGACCACTCACCACACACACCCATGAATGAGCAAGCTGTCAGGGTGGCATCTCGGGGTAGATGACAGAGGGGCAAGGAAAAGGACAAATCCCTGGTGTCTTTTCTTGTCTGTTCTTAGGTAAGAACTAGAGCATTCTGCTATTTCCTCCTCTTTTCCTTTGATTACCAGTCATTTCCACCTTCTGTTTTATAATAATGTCCTGTTGACCTCTGTGGAATAAATGGACCTTAATGTGTTCCCATCTATTCAGTATCATTGCAAATATTTTGCCAGTTTACCATATTTCTTTCTGGCAACTTTCTGTTTACTTCTCTCCACCCTGGATTTCTTTGAGAAAGAATCACTTTATCTTCATCCATTCCTTAACCAGCATTTACTCTTCCTGCTATGAGGTGACCCCGTCTCCCATCACTAAATCCCCTGAAGCCTTTCATGCCCCAAGCTTTCCTCTCCTCATGTCAGGTGAGCTGTCGTCCTGGCATCATTCATCGCTGGGCTTTCAGAGACAGCACCTCAAAAGCCTGTGCTTCTGACTCAGGCCTTCCATCAGCCTTAGGGCTAGAAAAACATAACCTTTACCAAAAGGCAGGGTGATGGTAGAATCTCCACTAAACCACGGCCTAAGCAAAGCCTTGCTCTCTAACTAACCATGACCTTAGACAAACCACCTTCTCTCTCTGAACCCCAATTTCCCCTCAGTAAAAGAATAGGATTCAACTGCAGCCTTGCCCAGCCTGACATGATATAATTCTAACTATACTGACCTGTGCTGCCCAATGACATGGCCCCTAGCCATGTAGCCACTGAGCCCTTGACATGTGGCTAGTCCAAACTGAGATGTGCTGTGGATGCAAAATAGACACACCAATGACTCTGTACAAAAAAATACCATGCAAAAATCTCAGGAATAATGTTATATTAATTACATGTTAAAATAATAGTATTTTGGATAGTTTATATAACTCATAAAATATAATGCAAAAATAAATTTCACCTGTTTTAGGTTTTTTGTTTTGTTTTTGTGTGTGTGTGACAGGGTCTCACTCTGTCACCCAGGCAGGAGTGCAGTGTTATAATCATAGCTCCCGCAATCTCAAACTCCTGGGCTCAAGTGATGGTCCCACATCAGCCACCCAAGTCGCTAGGCCTCCAGGTGCGTGCCACCATGCCAGGAGTCTCACTATGTTGCCCAAGCTGGTCTCAAACTCCTGGCCTCAAGCCATCCTCCCATCTTGGCCTCCCAAAGCACTGATCACAGGCATGAGCCACTGCACCCAGTCCTGTCTTTTACTTTTAAATGTGGTTCCAAGAATGTTTTAAATTTGTGATGCTCATTTTGTTTCTACAGCGCAGAGCCATTACAACTATCTCACAAGAAGCCCAGCACCACTGACAGGCTCAGCTCATTCCACACACAGGGTAAAGAGGAAACAGTCTGCCTTAGTCTCCAGGTGGCTGGAATGATTTGGATCTGGACCAGGGGTTCATAATCTGAGGATAAAGGGCAGGAGCACCAAGTAGAATTCAGGTAATGCATACACTTGAAAAATGACGTCTATCTTTTCACTAACCTCTAGCCGAAATTTAGCATTTCCTTCCATTATGGAGGCAATTTGTAGGCATCATAGAAATACTGGCTGTATTTGTTTGTCAGCAACAGACATCAGTTATTTTCGTAACACGTTATTGCTACAGAATTGCAAAATATCACTCAGCTGTATCACTACACACAATTTTGGTAGATATTAGAACTGCTACTGGATCTTGTTATTTGATGTGTTAATAAAGCAACACATATCTTACTACATCCCAGATTTGTCTTTATGTTTTGGTAACTGTATTGCAATTTGTTTCCTTTGATATTTTTGGAGTGTTATTTCATGTATGTAAAAACATTATTCTGAGAAGGGGTCCTTCTGCAGCCGGCTAGAGGGGTTCACGGCACTCCCCCGCAAAATATATGTGTATCAGCCCCAACTGAGAAAGAGGGGGCATTTTCATCAACCAGGGTACTGGAACATCCTGAGTAGAGGGGGACCCTGGGCCTGAAGGGGTTCCAGGCATGATGTAGGCTGTCCCACGAAAGATGCCAAGTGTCCCTTGGCTTGTCTGACCCCCTAGGCAGCCCCTTCAGCTGAAGAATCAGAGGACACAATATCTGACCCCTTCGTTTTGATGCTAGGACTTTTTGACTTTCACCATTTTGAAGAAATGGTGAAACACACTTCATTAAATTGTAGGATCCATTTAAAATTATGAAATAATATATGCAATAGATATCCTTCCTTATGCCATCCCTGAACCCAACTTCCGTCTCACAGCCTTACTCCAAAGTGGGCATCGGGATTGGCAAAAGGCCCAGAAATAGATGCATCTCAGCCCGCGAGACACAGAGCTCTGGGGTAGGCTAAGCTCTAAAACCCATCTGATGTCCGCATCAAAATATCCTGCTTTGGTTTTACTAAAACCTTCTCTGCAACAGCGGAGTTTAGCCTAGGCGCAGGGCTCTAGCAGTGGCTGCTGAGAAGCATAGTTTAGGTATTCTTTCCCAATCCAGCCAGCCACTCCCAGATCTGTGGGCCACACAGCCTCACCCACAACCCAGGCACCAGGGATAGACTAGAAGCACAGAATCAGCCACCACTCACTGGGCAGCTCTTGTGCCCAGACACAGTCCTGCTACTCTACCTATGAAGTCTCATTCAGTGATCTAGGCAAAGCAGGGAGGTTAGCCCTGGGTTATGGATGCAGACACCGAAGCCAAACAGCCTCCCCAAGACCAGACAGCTATTAAGTGAGGAAGCCAAGTTTTTAATCCAGGTCTATTTGACTCCAGAGCTATTTCCCCATACAAGCCACCTCCCCACTTGGTTGAGGCCAGCCAACACTGAAATCCTTGAGCAGAAGCTGGAATCGCTTTTACAAAACTCAGATGATATCAACTAACCAAATGTAATTTGTAAACAGTGTTCAGTTCTCTGTAAAGTCCTAATCAAATCCATTGCAGACCTATAGCCCAATAATGGGATCTTGACCCAGCTGCTTTTCTTCTGGGTCTATTTGATGAAATAGAAGCCTGGGTTTAAATGATTTCCAATCTCAAAGGAGAGGCTAAGGGGAGGCTCCAGACCTCCCTTGCCAGTTTCAACCACACAGCCTTGCTTTCCTCTGATTTCCACATTGAAACTTCAGTAAGATTCCCTGAAGGGCTCCAAGGCAAAAACATGTTTGAAGGCCACTGGGCTCGTTAACTTCTAAAAGCACCCCAACTCCAGCAGACATCCTAAGGAACATTCTCAGGAAAATTCCAGCCCAGAGCTTCCTGGGGTCTCACCACCTTAGAGAACAGTGCTGGCTTTGAATGGGCTTGAGGGCAGCCTCAAAACCCTCTTTCCAGTCTCCATGCAGACAGGGGAGGTCCTTGAGCAACACACAGGACACTTCTGGGAGAAATGGAATCCCCAATGCAAGGAATACCACAGATTTTAATTGTCTATATGGTTAAATACACAAGGTCCCTAGTTTCCAACCCTGCCTGTGCATCTGATTCACCTGCACAGTTTGTTATAAAAGATTCCCTCCCCAACATGGCGAAACCCCATCTCTACAAAAAATAAAAAATAACTGGGCATGGTGGTGCACACCTGTAGTCGCAGGTACTCAGGAGGCTGAGGTGGGAGAATTGCTTGAGGCTGGGAGTTTGAGGCTGCAATGAGCCATGACCATGCCGCACTCTAGCCTGGGCAACACAGCGAGACCCCGTCTTAAAAAAAAAGAAAGATTCCTTCCCTAGAATTCTCAGGAATGGACCCCACTAAAATTTTTAAACAAGCCCATCCACTGATTATGATGGCCAGTTTGTGGAACCCCTACAACAGACTGCAGCAATAGGGAAATTAAGAGGGTCAGCTTTCATCTCCCCTAGTGAAGATTTTAATAAAAATTTTCCAAACCCTAGGTGCTGTGGTGCATGCCTATAGTCCCAGCTACTCAGGAGGCTGAGGCAGGTGGATCCCATCCCTTGGGCCTAGGAGTTCAGGATTCACCTGGGGAACAGCAAGATCTGCCCACATCTCTTAAAAAACATGTTTTTTCCAGAAAAAAAAAAAGAAAAAACAAAAACAAACAAAAAAAAACACAAGAAACAGAGAGACTTCTAGGGATACTCCGACAGCTCTCTTACAAACCATGGTATCCAAGCAACCATGTGTTCAGCAACCCCAAACAACTTTCCTATTGCAATCTGAATCCCACCATTAGATGGCAGGCACACATCAGACAACCTGACTAGCACAGCTTGCCCTACTTCCCAGCAGTTGCTTTGGGTTAAAATCCGTTTCCTTCTCAGTAAAACTGGAGCATAACCACATTCCTTACATACTTCGCACGACTGTTTTAAGGATAAAATGAAGGCGTAACGAGAGCTGGACAAGTCAAATGTGAATATTACAATGCAGGTTGAAATTTTCAGAAACAGAAGAGAAAGTATATGCCATCCTAAAGAGAAATCTTGAGAACATCCACAACTACAATTACCTAGGTTGAAAAACTCCTGGGCTTTTCAGCACAGAACTCCATCATGACATGTGAGCTATTTAGGCAGAGGCCGTGGTGGCTTTTCCTGGGCCAGGACAGTCAGAATTCCGCAATCACTGCATTAAACCCTGCACCATTTTCATGCCAGGCACCATGTCATAGGCACCATCTGATCCAGTCCAAACACATCCTCAGTATGAGAAGGCAATGTGAAGCATGGGTTTGGCTCTACGAAAAGGGAGTGTGTATAAGGTGCCACCTCATACTCTCCTTCCCCTCACCTCCATTCATTTAATTGAGAATAGGTATCTTAAGTTTAGTCCTAACTCAATTTTTTTCACTTGGCATTTTGTTATTTTTAGTTCACGAAAAAAATATAAGCATATATATACATATATATATATATATGTATATATATGCACACACACACACACACACAAAAATCCAAAATCTAGCAAGTAGTTTTACTTCACTCTGGATTTAGAAAGTAATCTGATTAGTCTGCTCTGAAATAGAAATCTAAACATACCCCCAGCACCAAATGACAAAAATCCATCTCTTCCCGTCTTCTCAAAGCACTTTCCCAGATCCCATGTCTCCTCTCCACCCCTTATTTAAACCCTTTCAGCAGGTCCTAACAGGTTTCTTTTAATCTGCCCTAATTAATGGTTCAATTAAAGCAGCATTAGTCAAACAGGCGTCTCCTCCTAGCTGTGGAGCTGAAGGATGGCTCAGAGGATATTGTGACACAAGGGTGGGGAGACAAAAAAAAATCAACTCGGGGCATTACTGGCCTGCACCATGGTCCCCTCCAACCACAGCAAAGGTGCAGAAACGCACTGTGAGAACCAAGTGGCATCCCAAGCAAAGCATCAAAGTCCAGAAGTGGTCGGCTTGGGACAGGCGAGGCTGAGAGCAGTGCGGAGAGAAACTGGACCACAGCTAAGCTCCGGCTTTCAGGACCACTGCCTGAGTGACACCAGGCAAGCCACTTACTGTGACTCACGATGACTTCATCTGCCAGAAGTTGACAACGATGCTTACACCAGCTCCTGCAGGGGCACCTGAGTGTTGTTTAAAACACAGCCACCTTCTGAGAGCAGATCCTGTTAAAAACCTGCTAAATTCACAGAAGGGGTTGCACCTGTCCGAGTGGAGCTAGAGGCTGGAAAGAGAATGGCTCTACTCATTAATGACAATCACTGGGTGCCTGGTAGGCAGTGAAAGGAGATGAACGAGGAGCTAAGAAAGGTGGCAAGCTGATAGGGGCTAGGGTGCTACAAAGAGCATAAAAGTCCATTTTTTTTTCCTTTTTTTTTTTTTTTGAGACAGTCTTGTTCTGTTGCCTAAGCTGGAGTACAATGGTGTGATCTCAGCTCACTGCAATTTCTACCTCCTGGGTTCAAGCGATTCTCATGCTTCAGCCTCCCGAGTAGCTAGGATTACAGGCATGCACCACCACACCTGGCTAATTTTTGTTTAGTAGAGATGGGGTTTCACCCTGTTGCCCAGAATGGTCTTGAACTCCTGGCCTCAAGAAGTTCTCCTGCCCTGGTCTCTCAAAGTGCTGGGATTATAGGCATGAGCCACCACACCCTACCAAAAGCCAATCATTTTTCTACCTTTGGTGGGTGTCCTAGGTCTTTGACAAACAGGGATGAACATACAGGCACATTCATTCACTGCAGAGTACACAGCTTGCCCTGTGTGTAACCTGCAACTGTTTGCCTCGTTACAATGTAAACTTTCCTCATTTTCCACCCACCTCCCTCAAAAAAGTTTATACTTTAAAAGGGTTTGTTTGAGCAAGGGAGGGGCTAGGTCACCAGCCTGAGGAAGGCAATGGGGGCAGAGGCCGGATAAACTGGATGGCGTCGGGGAGCACAGCACCAGAATGTCTTAAGAACCTAAGGTTCGCCGGGCGCGGTGGCTCAAGCCTGTAATCCCAGCACTGTGGGAGGCCGAGGCGGGTGGATCACGAGGTCAAGAGATCGAGACCATCCTGGTCAACATGGTGAAACCCCGTCTCTGCTAAAAATACAAAAAATTAGCTGGGCATAGTGGCGCGTGCCTGTAATCCCAGCGACTCAGGAGGCTGGGGCAGGAGAATTGCCTGAACCCGGGAGGTGGAGGTTGCGGTGAGCCGAGATCGCGCCATTGCACTCCAGCCTGGGTAACAAGAGCGAAACTCCATCTCAAAAAAAAAAAAAAAAAAAAAAAAAAAAAAAAAAAAAGAACCTAAGGCTCCAAGAAACCTTGGCCCGGGCTTTGCACTTGACAAGAACTGCAAGTCGGCTCACCTGAACTGATATCTGAGCGCAGGTGAGGCCTGGGGTCCGCCCCACATACACCCCAGGATCTTGAGGCTTCATGACAGCAGGCCCGGTGACATCTACACCGCACGTGCACAGCATGGCCCTTCCTGAGCCACTCCAGCCTCACAGCCAGGACTCTGTCGCTGCTCTGGGCCAAGCACCACACAGAAAGCGAGAGCCAGATCCTTTTTGTTCATCTTTATTTACAGCAAAGTACATAATGTGTGGTCATTTCGTAACCACTAACAATAAAGGTAGGGCGGTAAAAAGAAAAAGGAGAGGAGCAAGCATCTTAAAAGGGGGGCAGGGGAAAGCCTAAGTCTGTATTTAGCTACTCACCCTGCTCCTGCGGCAGGGCTGGGTAGGCACTCTCTGCCTCTAAGACCACAGCAAAGCTGACCTGGAATGCCAGTCCCCGGTAGGAGGAGGGTGGCAGAAGGCCCAGAGACAAAAGATGAAAGGGGACTGGGCTCTGGATGCATCCACTTATGCCTTTGCCAGACAGTTCCCTTCCTTGTTTTGTTTGAATGCTTCCCCCCAGCCCGCCCTGAGCGTGTAAAGGGCAAGGGTGGTAGAGAAGTGCAGGCAGTCCCTTCAGGAAGCAGTCCTGAACGCCAGAACCCACCTTCCTAGCTGCTCCTCAGCCTGCCCAGTTCTTGGCCCTGGAATCTTTAACAGGCACATAAGAGATTCCAGGGCAGAGGAAAATATTTCCCTGCAAGAGGCTACTTCCCTCCAATAGCCATGGGGGCTAGTGCAGGTCAAGGTTGCTAAGTCGAGGAAAGTGCAGGAGATTAGCAAGGGAAATTATATATAAACCAAGCAGGCTCCCAGCCTCTGGCTGCCCAATGGCTCCAAGGTGTGCACAAGCCTCCAGCCCAACCCAGCAGCCAAATGCAACTCAGGCAGCCCAGCCCGGGTGTGGCCACAAGTATCCAGCTCCAAGCCCAAGTGAGGCGGGGTGTCAACTTCCCCATGATTGCCAAGTGGCCAAGACCAGAAGCAGGGACAATTAGGCTAGTTCTGCGGCAAGGTGAACTGGAGGCCCTGTCTCTGCACTCCTCCCCTGGCCTGTCCCACAGACATCCTGTTGTTTAACCCACTGCCTTTGCAAGGGCCTCCTCTATCCACTACAAATCACAGGACGCTTGTATCCTTCTTACATAGATCCCCATCTCTCTGCTCATAGTGGTCTCAGGCTGCCTAAGAACAAGAAACTTGGGTCTGTAGAAGTCCATTAGTGTGAAGGAGTGAGAGGCCAGGCCTTCCTATGACGTAATGCTTCTATGCTTGTTTCCTAAGCACTTGGTCCACACACAATACCTGGGCAGGAAGAGAGAACCGAGCACCACTGGACGGCTCTGGATCCACGAGACTCCCATGTACATACCACCACCATCACCTCACTCTGCTCATCTGTGCCTCCTCCCTGAACAGCAAAGAGTACCTACATGGCAAATGTCATAGTTTCTGATCTAATAATTCTACTCCCAACTCTTCATGGAATCACAGACCCAGAGGCTCTTAAAAAACTAAGACCATTGTTTGTTCCACAGAAAGCTCAATTTCAGATACAGAGTTGGCTAAATGCTGGGCTGCCACAGAGGGGTAGAGCCTTCCATCCCTTCCTTGCTCCAGACACAGTGCGTCACAGACCCAGCAGACACTGCTCAGTGTCCCTAGCCAAGCCACCAAGAATTGGTGATCATTTGACAAGGGGCAGGGCAGCCCTATAGCTGTTTCCAAGCTAGGAGTGGGCTACTCAGAGATAATGGAGGCTTGGTCCCAACACCACAGGTAGATGAGGAAGCAGCTAGGTAAAGGCTCAGAGATGAGACGAGTCCATCTTCCAAGGCAGTGGGATAAACAGCCAAGGCACTAAATGGTTTGGCACCTGGGAGCTTCAAGTAAAGTTGAGCACGCTGCCCACTGAAAGACCAAGGCGCTGTCCCAGACAGGGGTGGGCTTCACCTGAGCATAGCCCGCACCATCAAGGCCAGGGCCCGTGTGTCCTCAGGATGCTAACCCAGGCCTGCGATCCCTGCTTCATCTCAAAGTGATCAAGGCATGACTACAAGGATAATAAGGATTGATCCTGAACACACACTCCAGAATTCAGCCATCCCAGTGAGCACCGGCTTTCAAAGGAGGCACCTTGGCACCCTTCCCTTGGTTCAAATAGGCGGCTGCTGTGACTAGGAGCTCCTTTCAGAGCCTGCATGGTCTCCTGAACGTTTCTGGGTGACAAGCTCTGTTGAGGACTAGGTTTGACTTTTCTGAAATAGCAAAACAGACTTAGAGTCAAACTGAGCCCAGAAAAGGGAAATCAGACTGGATGGTGCTGAGTCTGAAGGGAAAATTTGGTGTGACCAGGTGGTAACGGAGACCAGTTACCTGAATGGCTCGAAGAGGCTCTGAGGGCAATGGAAAGAGAAGGTTCTCCAAAATGTTTCTAGCAATGGCAGCCACAGTGGGATAGTTAAGGGCACAGTCCCCCAAGCACTAGGGTGGTCAACACTGAAATGAAAATCTCTGGCCCTTCTGCGGTCAGAAACTGAGGCTCTGGGCTCTATAAAATCAGACCTCCTTCAGGGCTCACTTGGGCTCCCCTCCACCCAGAATGTCAGGAATCCGTACTTTCAGAGAAAACGTTGCCACCAAGCAGCGGCTCTCAGGAAAGCTAGAAATTTCCACCCCAAATATTTCAACCTCAGACTCCAACTTAGGTACCTATGATTTAAATACTGTCCTTTTAAACACTTTTTTAAAATTGCTTTTCCAAGCCCCTTTTATCCTCTGCAACTGCCACAGCCACTAGGTGGTATTGCAAATAAGTAAATCCTCCTGGCCATGATGCTGCTAGTGAGAATCGCTGACCAAAGTTACTCTCCTCCCTTCACTGCAAGCTTCCAGGAAACAGAAACTACTACCCGTTCGCCGACAGAGCTCCCCTGCCAACCCATGAGGAGCTGCTGCCGGCGTCAGTTACCAGAAGCCCTCACCCAAGCCCAGCCTGCAGTGGGCCACTCTGTATTCCACAATACAGGAAAAAAGCCCACGGAGTCAGATCAGTTATGTCCCTGGGAGGCTGAAAGAACCAGTGATTTTTCAGATACGACAGCAGGCACAATTCTGCCCCTTCCTTCTCATCTTCTATCAGGAAGCGATCCCATAAAATCTCTTCCAGGGAAGGAAAAGAGGCAGCTCTGGCTTCTGGGAGAGACAGAGAAGCAGGATGGTGAGAAGGAGTCACCATGCTACCAAAGAGCCAGAGGCAAGAGGGTGGGAGCAGGGCAAAAAGAAAATGCAGAAGACTTGTTCTCCTCAGTGGGCCTCTTCCCTGAGTTTGATTTTTGAGTTGAGGTTTAACCTAATTTCAACCCAAAAAAAAAAAAGATAAGCGTATCTCTTATTGACATAGCACTAAGCTCCAGCTCTAAGAGTGGTACGTAACAGAGGGGGCGATCAAGGGTTTCCAGCCCCATTCCCACTGAGTTCCACGGCGCACTCAAGAGCAGTGGGACCTAAGCCACCCTCCCTGTCTCTCACAGATGCCCAAGCCTGCCCACCCTGGGGCACAACAAGCAATTTCCCCTTGGTGGAATTCCAGCTCCGGTCCTAAAACACTCAAATACAGACCCTCCTGCAAAATACTTATGGCAAACAGCTTTACAGTATTTGTACATTTACACAAAAATAGATCCTTTTATATATATATATATGTATTTATAACTGGTTACACGTTGGATTCATAATTAGGCATCACCAGTAGTAGTTGGCACAGTTTTGTTACTTAAGCTCAGAGTCAAGTTCTGTTTCATTTCATCGTTCCAAAGTACAAAAAGAAAAAAAAAAAATCAAAGGCATTTCATCTCCATGGTGTTTTCTTAAATACAGTAACGTCATAGGAAACAGTATGTACAGACGAGCAGTGCCTCCTGACCCTCCTCTGTCTCCTGGAGTAGGGGCCGGGGTCCGATGGAGATGGGTCAATGCGGCCTGCTGCTGGACTCCGATGCCTGCCTCTTGCGTGAAGGGGTGTAGCCGTTGAGACAGCCATTGGTCTGCCGTTTGGAGGGCCCTCCGTTCAGGATGTCCTGGATGTGCTGCACGATGAGGTTGATGGCCACTGTGGGGCAGAGACCAGCAGAGCGTTACGGATGCAGGCATGGGTGCAGGGGTAAGTGTGGGAGTCTGTGTGGGGGAAGGACATGCAGGAGCCACAGGCGAAAGACTTCCAGGGAAGTGGCCCTGCCACTTGCAGGCAAGTCACCCAACTTCCAGTGCCTCTGCCTGGACTAATATGATACCCCTCCCTCCAGGAGGCTCTAAGGAGGAAGACAGACAATGCCTAGCCCAGAGTCAGCCCTTAATAAATGGGCTTCTTATCAGAAGATTATCAGTCACCATTGGATGAAGCACTCAGGCCAAATTCTGCAGACATGATAACCAGCCATGCTTTTGATATCATCAATTAGTTATGAGACCTTTCCACCAGAAAACCTTCCCGTTTTCCATCCTAAGGCAGAGCATCCCAATGGAAGGTCCTCTCTCCCTCCAAAAAATAAAACGAAGAGAGATATCTTTTATTAGCATAAGAAATAAATTATGCACCTCAACCAAGAGGTCAATTTGATATCGCCAAATGTGGAATAAACATCAAATACTTTCTTACGTGATATACAAAGATCATGCGACATCTCTCCTGGGATAATTCCTTTAGATAGTGTAAGCTCATGAATCCAATCATAAGAAAACAAAAGACAACCCAAATTGAGGATCATTCTACCCAACAATGGGCCTGTATGCTTCTAAAATTTGTCTTAAAAAAAGATAGGGGCTGGGCGCGGTAGCTCACACCTGTAATCCTAGCACTTTAGGAGGCCGAGGCGGGTGGATCATGAGGTCAAGAGATCAAGACCATCCTGGCCAACACAGTGAAACCCTGTCTCTACTAAAACACAAAAATTAGCTGGGTGCCTGTAGTCCCAGCTACTCAGGAGGCTGAGGCAGGAGGACTGCTTGAACCTGGGAGGCAGAGGTTGCAGTGAGCCAAGATTGCACTGCACTCCAGCCTTGTGCCTAGTGACAAAGCTAGACTCTGTCTTAAAAAAAAAAAGACAGGGAACATCTCCAAGTTAAAAGAGATCATATCACTGGTAAGTGTCTTGAATTCAATGACTATGTTGTGGTGATGAATAAGAATGTCTTTGTTCTTTAAAAGTACACAGTTAAATATTTATATCTTTTTCCCAAATAATAGCTCAACAAATTAATCTTTTTTAAATGGAGGGAAAATTAAATAAATTCTAAAGAGAATGAGGAAACAGGGTGCTATCCCACAGATCAGCTCTGCCACACTATGCCTCGTCCAGTGACATTCATACTTCCTAGACAGGCCAAAAAAGTACAACAGTGGCACCAGGTGCTATGGCCCACGCCTATAATCCTAACACTCTGGGATGCTTGAGGTAGGAGTTTTAGACCTGCATAGAGGCAACATAATGAAACCATCTCTACAAAAAAAATTTTTTTTAATTAGCGGAGCATGGTGGTGCACGCCTGTAGTCCCAGCTACTGGGAGGCTGTGGCAGGAGAATCATTTGAGCCCAGGAGATGGAGGCTGCAAATAAGCTGTGACTGTGCTACCGCACTTCAGTCTGGGTGGCAGAGCAAGACCTTGTCTCTAAAGTAAAATAAAATGAAATGAAAAATAAATACAATAATAGTAGCAACAAGCTCCCTTTAGAAAGGGCTACCGTGATGGCAGCTCATTCTAAATTAGACCAAGGAGGGAATCTGCTGTTGCTAAAGGGTGGCCTCAGAAGCAAAGTATCCAAGTGTCATCATTAGGAAGTGATAGTAAGAGGTAATCTACAGCTCTCTCTTTCTGCCAGAGAAGCACAAGTGCATGTCTGTCCCCACAACACGTGGGTGCCTCCATCCACTGGCCTGTTCCCAGGGCCAGACGTGTAGGTGGAAAGGCTCTGCTGGCTCACAGTCACAGACGAGCAGTGCATCCAGGTCTGCAGAGCCCTGTGTGATCACCACATCCTGCCCCAAATTATGACTAACAAAGGGCAGAGATTATGTACTGCAGGATGACACCCCGCTGGGGACTCACCTAGATTATCTGCACCTCTAGGGATGATCACATCAGCATACTTCTTTGTCTGTGGAGAAAGACAGTTAAAATGCATTAACACAAGTTCAGAGACAACTGGCCCAAGCCCCTCTCCAAGGCAATATGGGGAAAGGGCAGCCTTCATACTAATGAGCCCAAAGGGACAGCTTTTAAGGCTTCAAATATTGTTTACAACTTCACAGTCAAAGTATCTATTAACAGAAATTTGGGGAAACCTAAGGAAGTGCCTTGTTTAGCTGAAATGTGAATGGAAAAAAAAAAAAAAAGCAGGGAATGAGGAATGATAAAGAAGGATTGAAGACCTTTATGTATCAGGGAGGAAAATGGTCCAGACTGAGTCGTTAATCCAAAAGCAATTCATAATTCAATTTATAATTGTCTGCCATGGATTTTTATCCACTTTATCTACATCACAAAAATTTAGCTTTGATTGAAGTTCTCTCTCACTCTCTTTTCATTTTTTTTTTAAAAGACATGGTCTCACTCTGTCATCCAGGCAGGAGTGCAGTGCCATAATCACGGCTCACTGAAGCCTTGACCTCTTGGGTTCAGGAGATCATCCCACCTCAGCCTCCTGAGTAGCTAGGACTACAGGCACCCGCCACCACACCTGGCTAATTTTTGTATTTTTTATAGAGAGGGGGTATCACCATGTTGACCAGGCTGGTATCGAACTCCTGGGCTCAAGGGATCTGCCCACCTGGGCCTCCCAAAGCGCCAGGATTACAGGTGTGAGCCACCGCGCCCAACCAAGTTCTCATTTCTAACGCTTGACACTGTTTCAGCTTACAACCTACGCATAGAACATGGTCTTTGGAGTCAAACACTTAGTTGCCTCTATTCCACTAGGAAAAATATGAACTAGAAAAACCCAAACTGAAAAGGGGAAGGAGACTGATTCACCTCGGACTTTTCACATACTCTGAAACATGACACTGTTCATTCCTAGCACAGGGTAAAACCAGAAAAAGTCATCTTCATAGATGACCAGTTCATAGGTTCTGTTATTACATAATTTTTTTAAAAAAGAAAGGCCACAAAGAGATGTATTTCTTTTTTCTTTTTCTTTTTTGTTCTTCCAAATTTGCTGAGATTTTGTAAACCATTCTACAAGTAACTGCATCCTGCATATGTAAACTAAGTCTAGCTATAAGATGACATAAAAATCACACCTCAAGCATGTGGGCATCTTACTCTGTGCAGCTTCCACCCTAGGGCTGCTGAAAGGCAGCAGAGTGAGCCCCAAACCCAACTTGAACTGAGCAGATACTTATCAGGTCCAAGTTCCTGGCTTACAGGGGAATGAGCTGATCTTCCCTGAGCAAAGAGTGGCTGGACAGTGGCAACAAGTAGAAATAACCCAGAAAATGTCTGTGCAGAATTTTTAGCTTTGTTATAACTAAGTAAAACAGCAGAAAACTGACAGTTAACTATAATTGATATCCAACAATAAATTCACTTTGTGTTCTTATTAAGTTAAAAACAGCAGGAGAGGTCCTCAGATTGATAAATGGGTGGAAAAAAGTTCACAGCTCCTTAGCCCCCTCTGACTGTTCCCAGTAGCCTACTCTCGTAACCCAACAGTCTCCAGGACAATGGATAGGGCATCAACGTTACTCAGCTGGTTCAGAAAGTCTACCTGTCCCTCATCTAAAACCAGTCAAGTATGGGTTGCTGTAAAAGCTACTAACATCCTTGAAGAAACAAAGACAGGTGGAGATCATATTTTTCCAGACGAAAAAGAACAAAGTTCATTATTAGAATAAATAGGGAAATTCTAATACCCAGCATTACTCTAAATCTATCCTCAATGTCAGAGAGATTCCAGCCTTCCCAGTATATCTCAACCAAGATCAGGCTAAGTCCCAACCACTTCCTTCCCTTCCTCCTGCTCTCAGAGCCTAACTATAAATGATTGAGGAACCACACCATGGTTTGGCCATGCTACAGAGGACTCAATGAATTAAATTTGTCTTTTTCTACAGCCCACCACACCACACCTCTTGTCTCTGGTAGCCAACCCTGGTGCAGTAGCACAGTCACAGCTCATGTGCAGCCTCAACCTCCTGGGCTCAAGCAAGCAATCCTCAACATGTCCCTTCCTGTCCTTCCTGGGCTGAGGGCTGATTCACTAAACTCTCTCTGTCCTTCCTTCTCTGAAAGCCACCTTGCTAGAGAATTCCTGGCTGCCACGGGAATGACTGGTGAGTCTGCAAGGGTGGAGGGAAGGAAGCTTATTCCAGTAAGGCATGACAGTCCCCAAATGGGAGCTAACGACAAGCTCAAAGCAGGGCTCACCGGTGATGGCAGGAAAGGCTCAGGAGGGAACACCTCGGGGCTCAGCCCCCAGTGCATCCATACTTCACTCACTGCAGACCTTTCAGAGATCCAAATGGCTGAGGACTCTCCTTGGATATGATATTCCCTTAGGAAAGGGTCTCACACCATGATCCCACCAAGCAAGAAGTCTAGAACTAGCTGGGAATTAAATGACCTGCCTAAGGACTGGCAGATCCCTACAGGGCTACCCAAAGAAAGAACAGCAGGACAGGGCTCCTGGAGAACACAGAGGCAGGACACAAGGGCGAGGGCTGCCCTCTCTTAGGACTTCAGGACATAGGATCCCTCAGAGAGAGGAGTAAGATTCAGACAGGGGGGCTCCATCAACTTACATATCTTTGTATAATCAAATTTTAAATTCTACATTTAATAAAAACAAACCAAAAACACAACTCACTGGCAAGCAGAATTCCTCAAAGGCAGGCTTGACGAATGTAATGTACTGAGATAAAATCTGCTCCAGGTCCCTGCCTCTCTCGCTGATGTCCCTTAATACTGTAAGAGAAGGGAAAACAAGAATCAAGAAACAGTGCAGGAACCCGCACACACTCACCCGTCATGGTGTGGACCCAGCTCCCACAGGCTCCACGATTACTCGGATGATTCTCAAGCTGGATTCCTGAGAGGCTTGAGCAAGAGCAGATCAGCAGCAGCTTCGGAAAAGACAACTTAACGTTCTAACATCTTACAATGGTCAAACGTGGCAATGACACAATGCTCTCTGAAACAAAAGGCTGTCCATGGAGGCCAACAGCCTTCTTGTTTCAAGCAACATTTGATCCAAACAAAATTTCAGTGTGAATTTTAAAAAAAGCAGGGCAGCCTTGGAGAGCTCGCTGTTAACAGGAAGAAATCTGGGCCCTGAGTGGGCTGGGCTGCACGCTGCCTCCCTGCACACACTTGCCTGTGATCAGAAGTCCAACGAGCCACTGCGCAGGCATCAGCTTACTGCTCCGTGCCCACACACGCCCCCTCTGCAGCATGGAGCCCAGGCTAGGCCGAGGACCCAGTCAGGGTTAGACATTCCCACCTACCTCAAGCACAGAGGTTTGCCCAAAAAAAAAAAAAAAAAAAATCACTCAGTGAAAGATAAGAATAGCATGGTCTAGAAAATGGTGGGCTGGGGCTGAGACGAAGCCCCGATTGACACAAACTCACCATCTTCTGTCTTCTACTTTCTTCCTCCTGGTCAGTTTTATTCAAAGACTTTTACCACTCTTCCCCGCCTCCCGCGCTTTAAATTTTTTTTTTTCTTTTGAGACAGGGTCTCTGTTATGCAGGCTGGAGTGCAGTGGTATAGTCATAGCTTACTACAGCCTCAACCTCCTGGGCTCAAGCAAGCAATCCTCCCACCTCAACCTCCCGAGTAGCTGGGACTACAGGCACACACCACCACAATGGACTAACTTTTTTTGAGGGGTAGAGACAGGGTCTCGCTTTGTTGCCCAGGCTAATCTCAAATTCTTGGGCTCAAGTGATCCTTCTGCCTCAGCCTCCCAAAGTGCTGGGATTGCAGGCAGCTCAAACACTCTTTATTAAATAGTCTTCTGTCAATAAATAGAAATAAGACTGATCATCCTGGTTCTGCCATTGTACATGAGCTTTAGTTTCCCCATGTGTAAGGAGTTTGGAAGGAGATTCTCCGAATCAAAAGAACCTCTTTGCAGATGTCATTTTAAATCTTATCTTAATCTAATCTTATCATCTGAGCTGCTAAGTCTTTCACCCCAAAATGTTATCACATCCATTTACAATCACTTGCAGTGGCTCTTCAGCTCCTTCCCAACCACTTCTCAATGAACAGACTCAAGCATGGGGTGAAACTCACTGTACACAAACATGGGGTATATCTGTGATGAACTTCTGAAAGCCATGTGTCTAAATAATTCTGTCTTTATACACACAAGCACAGGTGCACACAGACAGGACAGGGAAGGAAGGGGATGTCATGGCTATGATCCAGGCTGACAGGAAGTCTGTAAGATGAGAGGCTAGAAAACTGTCAGGATATCCACATTTCCAGAAAGCTGGGCACTAATGCTGCTACCATTTGACTTTCATAACAGCTCCTGGATTTACGAAGTGTTTTTTCCATGGGAGACCTGGCAATAAAACAGTTGGTTGCTAATGTGTCAGGACTTGCCCACCCAGCCTGGCAGCAGCCTTCTCCAGCCAGGAAATGGTTTTCCCCACCCCTGCAACGCTGGACCTGGGCTCCCGCTGGCGACCTGCTGCTGTGGCAGATCTGCTGGGAGATTCGCCAAGGAGGAGCCCTGAGGAACTGCCACGTGGCTCACCCCCAGAAGTCACCAGAGCTCTGGCACACGTGGCTAAGCAGAGCAGCACCGCCAAAACACACAGTCAGCGCGGCCGCCAATTCTTCACACGTCTCCAGATAAAGCCCAAAGTAAAAAGGAAACCAGATCAAAAGGGTATCAGAGCTAGTGAAAAAACAAACACACGCGTGCTCGGCCAGCTTTTACTTAAAGCCCTACAAATGCCTGATGCTGGGATTGTTTTACCACATGTGTTTTTCATACAATTGCTGAAGGCTTTAGCACTGGAGGAAGCTTTGTCCTTCTCCCAGCAAACACACACACACACACACACACACACACACACACAGAATGCACGTCCACACCATGTCACATAGTCCTTCTACTGCCCACAGACTGGGCCTTTGGCCCCCTTTCTTCTGCAGACCTGGTGGCTTCATCTGTTTTGTCACTGGAGAGGGGAAGCTGTGCAGAAAGCAGGAGGGGGAGGTAAGTCACAGTGAATCTGCTCTGTAGCCCAAAAGCTGCTTCTTGTTCCACCTCTATGGGCTCCGTGGGGAAAATTGTCCTGGACCTGAATCCTGATGCCAATAACTCCCACCTCTGTGACCCTGGACACGTGGCTTTAAATTCTTTGAATCTTAAGTTCCTTAACTTTAAAAGAGGGACAATAATGGTACCTTCCTCATACAGTTACTATTCAGGAATACAGAGATGCGCATAAAACTCTTTAGCACTGTGGCTGGCGCCTTAGCACATGTTCAATAGCACATGTTCTATGATCACGACCACAACACAACCTGAGGAGGCGTTAGGAGGGTGGTGCCTCCCTGACAGAGCAGCTCAATGCCGTGGGAGGGTGGGAACCTTGAATTCAGGTAAGCAGGTCAGACCCAGCTGAGCGGGGGCAGCAAAGGACAGGAGGACTCCTGCAGGGCAGCTGGGAGGGTGGGGTGCCACATGGGAAGGGAGAGCAGGAAGCACATGGAACAACATATGCGAGGAGGGAGAAACAAGGAAGATAGGGGAGGTCTCCCTACAGCTTCCACGCTGGAAAAGCAAATGGAGAATGGGTCAGAATATTGCCCAGATGTTGGGAACACACATCAAAAGGCCTTGCCCACCTCTGCTCCCCAAGAACCTCTGATGGAACTATCACTTCAGGCAAACTGGGCCTCCCTGAGCCAAGGACAACAGAGGGCCAGTCAGTTCCCTGCCCCAAAAGGCCCTGCTCCTCAGGCAGAGTCAGGAAACAGGGCCATACCAAGGACTGAGTCAAAACAAGGTCTTGGCACAAACTGGAAACCCTAAGGGCTCAAAACCAGCCCCTATCAGCGCTCTGACCCCAGCACATTTGCTGGGCCAGGACAGGCCCGTTTGGAGGACAGGGTATGGGGCAGGAAGCTCCAAGTCTGCCCATATTCCCTGCTGGGGCTTCCCTGTCAGGCCTTCCAAACCCAGGCAGGCTCTTTCTGGTTAGCCAAAAGCTAAGAACAAAACTTAGAAGGACCCAAAATAAAGACAATTCCTCAATGGTGAAGTCAATCACTTGTAAAAGTCCGATGAGGAAATGTGCTACTCTATAGTAAAATAACAGGTTGAATCCCCCACAGCCCAGTACAGCCCTGATTCTAGGTGAATGCTGCATGAGGAAGATGGGATGTCAGCCGTCCTAAATCTCCCTGCCCCGTTTCCTTCCTGTCCCTGTATTCAGGGTTGGGTGGCAGTAAAGAGCACAGAGGGAAGGTAAAGGCAAATGAGGCAGAAACCAATCCCTAGAAGGACAAGGGTTTCCATCAGGAAGGAAGTAGTGTCTAGGGCCGCTTTACTTGAATACAGATCCCTCCCACATGAGGGTCAGCTTGGAATGTGAAGGTCACGTGCCCAAGCGGGTGTGACAGACGGGAAAAATCATGGAGCTAACTCAAGTCTCCAGGAATGTTCAAGCTCAACAGCTGCTTCTGACTAACCAGTCTCCCTACCCCAGCACCCCCGCACTCCACAAAGCACATGCCAAGCATGTTTTTTGTCCTGCGTGGATAGAGAATGAATCTGTGGAAATAGCATACAGAAAAGTCCCATGAGTCCATCAGGAGAGTGACTCGGCAGTAGGTGGCATGTGAAGTCAGCAGATCTGAAATGAGAAGCAGAGCCCTGCCCAGGCAGCCTGATCGGAAAAGGTGGGGAGGCAGAGCTGGCCCTAAGAAACCCCCAGAGAGGGCCACCACCACCACCGCAGGAACTGCTCCCATTTCACCTCAGAATCCCATGCGAGAAAGGAAGGGAACATGCTCTATTTAACCCACACCGTAATGATCTATTTGAATTAGACACTAGGATGCACTTTATTTTCAGGGTCACTACCGCTACTCAAAACTTGGCTTTCTCTAATTTCCTGTGCTGGGTCTTGCACTCCCTGCTGCGAGGACTCCCTTGGCAGCACTGCATCCCCGAGACTGAGTCCCACTTCTAGACCAGTGATGGCATCAGCCCGGGCATCCCCAGCTCCTAAGGACGTGACCCGAGCAGATCCCCTTGGAGGACCTAACCAGTCTTGTCAGAAAATTCAGAAAACAAACAGCATCTCAGCAAAGCAGATTTCTGATCGGCCACATAGATATTTATTGACTAATGCACCACCACGCATTTTACCTGCATTACCTCTTATCTTCACAACTATCCCAGGAGTACAAATCATAATACCATGTTCTAATAGGAAAATGAGACACAAAGAGGTTAAAACACAATTTGCCCAAAGTCACAAACACATCTAGTCAATGGTAAAACCAGGATCTCAGCCCAGTTCACCTGACTGCAACATTTATCTGTCCCTGTGTATCAGACTGCCTCTCTAATATGACAAGCTGACACTGAGCAGATCAACCAAAGTAGGGCCTAAGTTTGTGGATTAAGGTGACAAGCCAGGCCCTGGGGCAGACGCTTGAGGGGTTGGTTGTCAGGCTCAGGGTTCAAATCTCCAACCAAAAAGACCATGCAACTCTTACCCAGCCAGAGTCGTGACACTAAAAGCAGGCCTGTCTCCCCTGTATAAAGAAACCCAAGCCGGATGTCACACGAGCCTAGTCACAAAGCTGGCTGGGGAGGGCTCTGCTGGAACTAAAAGGCCCCGCCCATTCCATTCTTTTCCCCCTCACACAAAACTGACTGACCCCAGCCCCACCTGGAAGCAGAATGTCATTTCCACTGATTATAACTACTTAGAAGGGCCAAACTCAGGACTTGTTTCTGTAGATTCTACTGGTCCCATTAATATAGTTCTTACAATGACAGTGGTAAATGCGATAAACTACAGATCTATTTCATGAACCTAAAAGAAAAGATTATCCAGACTTTGAAGTCAGAGGGCTCCGGGATAGAGCTTATAAAACCTTTTTTTTTTTTTTTTTTTTTTTGATATAGAGTCTTGCTTTGTCACCCAGGCTGGAGTACAGTGGCACGATCTCAGCTCACTGCAACCTCTGCCTCATGTGTTCAAGCAATTCTCTGCCTCAGCCTCCCAAGTAGCTGAGATTACAGATGCCCACCACCACACCGGCTAACTTTTGTATTTTTAGCAGAGACAGGGTTTCACCATGTTGGCCAGGCTGGTCTTGAACTCCTGACCTCATGATCTACCTGCCTCAGCCTCCCAAGTGCTGGGATTACAGGCTTGAGCCACCGCGCCCGGCCAACTGATATAACTTTCATTTCGCCATTTAAAAAGTCTTAATCTGTCAATCATGTGTCCTGTAACTAGGGGCTGACCTTGTCATTTCCTGTGTCTCCCTGTCATTTCCTGTGTCTCCCTGCCTCTTTCACACGACGGAGACTCAAACCTTCTCACCTTTCACTCCTCTATTCAGCCACCCCCACCCATTGCCCTTGCTCAGTGCTATTGACTCTAACACTGCTAATACTCTTCTCACCTCAATTCTGCTTCCTCTGCTACCCACCACCTAAGGACCACAGCCCTGCCTCTTGTCTAGATCAGCAGAGCGGTCTCCAAAGAGCGGCAAAAGCTGCAGGCTTCACTGACATGTCCTCTGTCAGAACCAGTGTCAAACACAGAACGGTGGCCACTTCACTTGCCTTGCTCAGAACCTCATAGTAGCTCTCCCTTGCCCACCAAGCGCCAGACCAGAGGTCTCAGTCTCTAAAACCATGCTCCAAGCTGCTTTCTAGTATCTCTTTGTATAACCCTCTGTACACTCCAGGTTCCTGCCACTCTCGGAACAAGCCACTGTCTGCATCTGCGCTGTGCACCTTCGTGGGTTGCCTACGTCGTCACCCTACCCTGCCACATCTAAGTCCTGACCCCTCTTCCTCCATGAAGCCTTCCAATCTCTCCCGGTGGAAGCAAACTCTGCTCAGTGCCCTATAGAGCTCAGTTCACAGGCTGGGCTCCTCTACCAAGGGGCACTGCTGTGCCTTCAGCACACAGGCACAGGGCCTTAGCACAGGCAGGCCCACACTCAGTAGGGCTTGCGAAGGGCACAGCTGACTTCCCTCCTGAGCTGACTGGAAAGAGTGGTAATGCCTCCATAAAACCTGCTGGAAAATTAAGGGCTAGAGAAGCAGGCTAACAGGATAAGCTACCCAGCGCTTCAGGCACAGGGGATCCTGTCCTCAGGGGTGCTACAGTTAGTTCCCCAAGTCAGAGCATCTTGATATTGATGTCTTGTGAAAAAAATCGCAAGGCATTAAGCATTTAATCCAACTTTTCCCAGCAAAACCAGATGTCAACGTCTTATTTGGTCTCTGGGACCTCACAAGCCTTTCATTATCCCAAACAGTAAGTGACTAATCCCTTCTCAAATGTCACCAAGTGTCTGGGCAGCAGGATATCCTGGGGCTGGACTGACGCAGCTGGACTGAACCGTGCGACACACAGCTGCGTCAGGAAAGGCATAGGCTTCAGACCCAGGGGGGTGGGGTCCTGTCAAAGGCTCCCAGCTCCCCTGTCCTCAAGGTGGCCGCCAACAGGGCCACCTGGAGCTTTTAGAACGCACCTCTGCGGGAGAGCCGGGTGTCCGCATCTGTATCCACAAAAAGCTTCATCTGGAACAGGTCTCGTACCTCCTGGGAGTAGAAGGCCAGGATCCCTTCAAAGAGCACCACGTCTGCGGGATAGACAGTAACTGTCTCCTCCTTCCTGCAAAGCACAGAGCAGATAATGGGCCATGCCAGGCAGGGGCTAGCAAGGGACAGAGAACAAGGGCCAGAACATCTGGCTGGGCTGGGTTCTGGGTTCCTTGCCCCCACAGACTTCAGGCAGGGACTAAAGACTCAGCTAACACAGACTTACACAGCCCTCGGACCACCACCAAAGAGCCAAGGGTGATCACGGCTGGGACAAAGGTCTCCTTTGACCACTTCTTCTGAGCTTTCACCATGAAACAGAAATACAGGGCAGACATCCTTCTCCTTGGAATTAAAAAAACCCTGCTGTTGAATGAAGAATAAAGGCAGACAAAAGCAGATGTGATTTCTTTTTTTCTCTGAAGGCGTCTCCAGGAATGCTCTCATGCCTGGCATCTATGGAACCTAACACTCTGAACTTTAAAAAACAGAAACTCACAGTTTTCTCTCAACAACCCCACCCCCTCCCCGCCAGTCCTGAGGCAACTGAAAGTAGGGAAGAAAGGACAGATGAGGGAAGGGAAGGAGGCAAAATAAAAGCTTGGGGAAGGAGGATACAGACGAGAAAGCATTTGTGGGGAAGTACAGAATCCCGATGTCTGTCTGATCTGACTCTACCCCACTCAAACCAAGATAGTGGCCACAGGTCATCCTGAGCTCCCTAGGGCTGCTCTTCCTCATCAATGAAGCAGGAATATGACCTTATTCACCTAACCCACATGGTTTGGAAGCCTAGAGCAGACACTTATTATAAACATGATTTTGCTTTCTTTCTTTTTTAGACAAGGTCTCACTTTGTCATCCAGGAGGCTGGAGTGCAGTGATGCAATCTTGGCTCGCTGCAGCCTCAACTTCCCAGGCTCAAGCAATCCTCCCGCTTCAGACCCTAAGTATCTGGGACTACAGATGCCCACTACCATGCCAGGCTAATTTTTGTATTTTTAGCAGAAACAGGTTTCACAAAATTGCCCAGGCTGGTCTCTAACTCTTAGACTCATGCCACCCACCCACCTCAGCCTCCCAAAGTACTAAGATTACAGACATGGGCTACCAAGCCCGGCCAACATGACTTTTCAAAAAGCAAGAGCGGTGAGACACTGCTAAACAGTTAGGCGATGGGCTTTCACAGATGGCCCTGCTAGTGTTCAGCTTTGCCCTGCTGCAACTTTCACTGTATTCTGATTTTTTATTCTGTCCTATGCCTACCTTACACATCACCAACTGTCTCTTGCTCAAAATTCCCTGAAAATAGATTAACTATCATCACTGCAAGGTTTTCACTTACCCTGACTAGCACACTGGCAAACCAAATAAAATAAAGTCTCTTAAAACAGTAGTTCCATCTGTACAAGCATAAGGTCAGTATCAACGGCCAGCTAAACAGGGTGCCGCTCAAACTCCTTCCCGTAAACACCCCCTGATGTCTTCTTAGCTTGGACCACTGCGCTTGTGTATGAGTTTTCAGGCAGGCACTGCTGGGGTAGCTAGCAACTGGCAGAATATGGAGCCGGGAAGATGGGAGAAAAAGACTAGGATTAGGAAATGCTCTAGAATTGTGGTATAGCTGAAATGCATATCAGAACCATCTGGGATGCTTATAAAAATATCCCTACCTGGACTCTACCCCCCAGGAGCTCTGATTTAACGAGTCTGAAGTGGAGGTAGAACTCCAATACTATTTAGAAGCTCCCAAGATATTTCTAACATGCAGCCAGGGTGGAGAGGCACCAGTCTAGAGGAATGTCAGCTGCCAGTGTGCCCACTGTGGATAAGAAGGCAACCTGGAGAAATTCAGAAGAGAAGTGGATAGAAAACAGGACCAGTGGGTAAATGAACTAGTGAGCCACTCTAGGTAACCACCCTGCACCAAGGAGGGTGGGGGAGGGCTCTGTCCAAAAATAAACTGAATGTATGTGTGAGATTCCACTTGAAAACACACACTAACAGAGAACACAACGGCTGTGCTAAGTTTGCATACACAGGTTGAGGAACCCTTATATAAAATGCTTAGGACCCAAAGTGTTTAGGATTTTTAAATTTTGGATTTTTTTCAGATTTTGGAATATTTGCATTATATTTAGGGCATCATCCCTAATATGGCAGGAGGAGAGAGGAACTACAATGAGCATCCCTAATATGAAAATCCAAAATCTGAAATTCTCCAATGAGCATTTCCTTTGAACGTCACACTGGCACTCAAAGAGTTTCCAATTTTGAAGCATTTTAGATTTTGGATTTTGGGACTAGGGATGTTCAACCTGTACCGACACTAGATATTATAAGCATTTTACGATGCCTAATTGATAAATACTAAAAAGGAAAACGGGTTTTCCATCGGATGGAGAAAATTAGCTGCCTAATTTGTTGTTGGTGCCTTAAGAAGTTACAGTTAATCATTTCCCAAGTCCACACGTAGGTCTGGGTAGGAAAAACTTTCATGACAGCTCAGAGTTTTTAAAAATCAACAACAAATTTATTGAGCAACTACTGGCCCAGAATGTGCAAGGAGTCATACCTGGCATAATATACCACTTGGGAATTTAGAGTCTGGCTGAAAAGTCCCAAAAAGAAGCTAGCCAATTAGACCATTTGAGATAACCCAGTCTAACCATCTCATTTGACTTATGGAAAAAAGGATGCTGAGACAGGGGTAACTGCAACAAATAAATGTCTTCTTCATTTCAGCCCAACAAATTTTCATTTGTACCAAATGCCCATGGGTAGGATGGAATCAGTTAACTCAAAATGGCTTCATGTCCAATTAAGTGGCCCTTAAGACTTACAGGGAAGTGGGAAGGGGCTGGCTATGGTCTAGGGTGATCGGGGAAAGTTTCTCAAGACACGAGCTTTGAGCCACTGACTAATAAGGTTTTAAAATATATGAGATAAATCAGGAGGAAACGTGAAATATATCTGCATTGGGAATTCTACCAGGATTTTCTTTTGTTAGCACATGAACTTCATGGAACTCATGCTGCATGAGGTATTCGATTTCCCTCCCCTATTCCTAGACTGCACTGGCCAGGCCCTGGCTCCTGTCAACCATGCTCAGTTCCACTGCCTTCCTTCAGGCCCTTATCAGCCTCTCACTGGGGCTATTCCAAAGGCTTCTTCACAAATAGCACTGCAGGTCCTATCTCCTCCAGCCACCACAATGTCCTTTCTACTGCCACAGTAGAGCCATCTGTAGTTCCCTACTGCCAAATGTCCATGTATCTGGCCCTCTCGCCTATGGCCCTTCATGATCCGAGGCCTGCCTACCTTCCCCCACACCCACGTCCGTCCCTCCACACCTCTCCACCGCAGTGCCCCACCAAGCTAATCTGTGCCTAGTCCTGAAATGCTTCCCTACCCAGCACCCTGGAAATCCCTTTTCCAAACAACTTCTTATCCTTTCCTATCTAAAGCTTAAATATCACCTCCTCCATACAACCTGCTCTGAACACCCTGCTCTTCCTCCCTCTTTTACATTCTTCTGCAGGCCCTGTCTTAGCCATCGTGCTGCATTTTAATTCTTCACACGTCTCTTGTCAGTGTGACACCACCACCACCTCTCCCAGGGAGAACTACAATTCTCAGAACCCCCTTCCCCACGTTTCCAGGTTACTGCACCAACAAGAGACTTAGAAGGTGAGCGTGAAGCAAAATCCACAATACTGGGGAGATCACAGTAATGAGACAGGAAAACTTTGCCAACAATCCACAAGCTCCCAGAATGTGGCTGCAAACCCACACGTGGCAGTTCCTTGGACTTCTCCATGAACCCCAGCTTCTCTCCAGTGCCTCAGGCTGGAGTCAGTGGGGACTACTTTGTCTGATTCTCTGGCTACAAACTTCCAGGTCTTCACTCTCCCAGCCCCAATGTTCGTATAAGCTCCAAATATTATACTAAACCCCTTCATTCCTCCATGATCTGCAGTGGTTGGGTTAAGAAAACAGACTGACACTTGGAGGTGTGAGGATAGCATCCTGACCTCTGACTCTCCTACACAGGAGAACCTGGCCCATTGAAGGAAGTGTTTCAGAAGATTCTGGTAGGGCATGGAGGTAAGCACCAGAACAGCCCCCTCTGCACCTCAATGAACACACACGGATGCTGATTCTCTGTCTCTCATCTTCGTCCTCCAACGAAATCTTCACCAACGCTCTCTAATTCAGACCCATGGGAAGATGTGTGTGTTCTACATTCAGGACTGAGACACTCTGCGCAGCTCTGATGGAGCTTGGGGTCTGGCCAGCAGGAGTGCAGTCCTCTAGGAGCCCATTCCCACCACTCAGAAGGAAGCAGCGTCAGGTGGAAGCATGGCCGCTCCTCTATTCCTAACCAGGAGCACTAAAATGCAGGCTTCACTGGAAAGGACTGCTATGTTTCCACTGAGAAGCTTTCTGAAGCATTTGGTTAATTCTGAGATCAGGCTCTGGTGACCTCACGCCTCTCCACATTGTCCAATCCCAAGTAAACCAGGAGAGAAGAAAACAGTTTTCTTTGTTCTTCTTCCTTCCCTTCCTCTACCCCTCCCCTTACATCTTGTTCCAGGAACAACAGCCACTGGAATGTGGATCAGATGCACATGCAGTCCCTCAAGCTCAAATAATTAACCCATCGTTCAAAGTTAAGGAATCGTGACAACAGGACTGTTGCAGGAAGCGCCCAGATGAACTCCCCAACCTGCGCAATCCCACAGCACACACTGCTGCCAGCACGCCCTCCACTGACTGGCTGCAATGGCATTGGGCAAGGGTAGGACAGAGGTCTGAAGTGCAAGTGGTGAGGAAGGAGGTGTCAGTGCTGACCAGGGAGGCCTTGGGGAGCCGTGGGTGCCATCCCTGGCCCAGACCAGCTCACTTACCGGGAATGGGAGACAAAGTCATACACAGGGATCTGGACTGTTTTCCCTTCAGTGATTTCTTTGAGTGTTTTCAGAATGAGTTCATTGTCAAAGGCATCTGAAAAATATCAAATCGTTAAAATATTTCTTAATTTTAAAATAGTATCTCCTATAATCATACACAGGGCATCCTCATAAACATGTATATGGGCACATCACACTTTAAAGATAATCATACTGCTCCCTAAAAAGCTGAATTTCTACCCGAAGCAGAATGGAAGCTGCCTGTATCTCAAAATGAGATGTATGAATGAGTTCCAAAAAACAGATTTCTTTTATTTTTCTTCTTTGACATTCCGCCCCTGACTTCAGACAGGTCTCTCCCCTGTCCAAGTTTAGCTGGTATCATCCCACGTTTGGCACATGCTAACCTGGAAAGCATACCCATGTCTGGGGGAGTGCATACAATAGCCACCATGCCAAGGTTTGCTTCTAACAATGATAAGAAACCTAAGCCAGCTAAAGGAGCAGTGTGCTGACCTAGGGCTGCAGAGCAAAAACCATCTGCCCCTCCACCTCTCTCTCTGCCAGAGAGTGGGCTGAGCACAGATGTACACATGGGGAGGAGGGTCTGACGAGGGCTGCCTCAGATCAGAAGCAGCAGAAGAACCGGCTTTCTATGTTCGACCTCATGTCCGGCCCATCTTGAGTCCCAGGCTCATACAAAATCACCCTTGTTCAGATACAGATTCAATCAGTATTTAATGAGCCAAACACTACATGAAGCATTTGAAAATTTCTTCTTTCACGTAAGCCCCACAATAACACTGCAAGGTAGTTATCAAGTCCCTACATTCTAGATGGAAGCAAGATTCCAAGAGGTTAAACAGCTTCCTCATGAGCAGAAAAAAAATACTCCCCCCACCCCAATAGACATACACACCCGCTTCAACAGCCTGACTCACCCGGGTGGTCAAAGTTGAACTGGCCCTTCAGGGCTTTGGCCTTCTGCTCCGAGGTGAGGACACGGTAGAAGCTATCCTGACTCAGGATGACCACTTGCTTCTGGCGATAGTCCACCTCATTCTGCCCCAGGAGCTGCACGATCTTAGCACACACGGAAGACTGTGAGGAGAGAAAAGAGCATCCAGGAATAAGAGAAAGGGCATGTGCAGTACAGAGGAAGTCCCCAGAGTAACCAAGCTGATGCACAACCTTCAAGAAGGAGCTCTGGAAGGAGAGTCCAAAGGCAGCTATCGTGCATGATGAGTTAAAGGGGTGAGGGAGGCAGCCATAAAAAGAACGAGATCATGTCTTATGCAGGAACATGGATGGAGCTGGAGGACACTATCCTTAGCAAACTAATGCAGGAAAAGAAAACCAAATACCACATGTTCTCACTTATCAGTGGGAGCTAAATGATGAGAAGCATGGACACAGGGAGGGGAACAACACACACTGGGGCCTGCTGGAGGTGGCAGGCGGGAGGCAGAGGATCAGGAAAAATAACTAATAGGAACTACGCTTAATACATGAGTGATGAAATCATCTGTACAACAAACTCCCGTGACACAAGTTACAAACCCTGAACTTAAAATAAAAGTTAAATTTTTTAAAAAAAGGCCAAGGGAGAAGAGTCCGTCTGACATGCCTGTGACAGAGAAGTCTTGGGATCCCAAAAGTTCCATCCTCCCTTCCCTTAACACAGCTTACTACTCTCAACTATTTGCAGTGATGGCAAGGGAAGGTGGGTAGCACACACCACCTCCTTCTCCCAAAGAGCTTTTTCCAAAGCCACTCGTGAAGGTAGGGCTAACGGATCCTGCCTGTGTCCTAGTACAGACAGACAAAAACAGTGGCAGCAGAAAGTGCAATGAATGAGGGCCTGGTGATGATGTGCTGAGGGGTCACAGGGCCTTGGAATCAAAAGGGGACTGCACACTCATGGAGCACCACTCAGCCCTTGTACATCTCTTTATATCAATGGAACCAAAAACCATGGCCAGAAAGCTCTGCTAGTTAGCAGGAAGGCTACGCTCACAGCGTTCATCTTATTTCTCTTGGTTACTTTTGCTCCAGTCCACAGCCATGGACTTCTCCACACCTACGGTAAACTAGGTGGCCTTTTCACAAATGTGTGCCACCACACACAATGACAAGGAACACAAACGCCACCAACATCTAAAACAACTTAGGGGTATCCGAACTAAGAGTGGAGAAGCCAATTCCAAATGAACTCAAACCTACATGCTTTGTGTGTGTTGTTAGTAATACAGGTATCCTAAAATTTAAAAAAAGAAAAAAAATAGTAATACACATATCTGCCCCTTTTTTCCTTTAATAACATGTATGCTTTGTAAAAGGAAAATTATGAAACAAGTACATTCAACAGAATGAGGTAGTGAAGGATTTCATGACGAAGTGATAAATCAGTTGTATTTATCAAATAACTGATTTCTTTTTTCATTTGATACAAAGATTAATTTAAAAATTAAAAAATCTATATTACGTAAGCTGTAGAAGATATAACCCAAGTCTTCTAATGAAACTGGTTGGCCTGCCAGGCAGTGACTCATGCCTGTAATCCCAGCACTTTGAGAGGCTAAGGGGGATAGACCGCTTGAGGTCAGGAATTTGAGACCAGCTTGGGCAACACGGCAAGATCCCACCTCAAAACAACAACAAAAAGCCCCAGTTGACCTAATAATAGAGATGACAAACAGCATATTTAGGCCAGGCACTCTGGCTCACGCTTATAATCCCACACTTTAAGAGGCCAAGGTGGATGAGAGAGCATGTGGACTCAGGGAGAGGTGCATCACACACTGGGGGCAGCTGAGGGCGGGTAAGGGAGAGACAGCGGGGAGGGTGGGGAGGGATAACATGGGGAGAAATGTCAGATACAGTATGCACCTAAAGTAAAATAAAAATAAAAGAATAAGTAAATAAAAAGAGGCCAAGGTGGATGGATCACCTGCAGTCAGGAGTTCGAGACCAGCCTGGCCAACATGGTGAAACCCTGCCTCTACTAAAAATACAAAAATTAGCCGGGCATGGTGGTATATGCCTGTAGTCTCAGCTACTTAGGAGGCTGAGGGAGGAAAATCGCTTGAACCCAGGACATGGAGGTTGCAGTGAGCTGAGATCACCCCATGCATTCCAGGCTGGGCGACACAGCAAGACTGTATCTCCCCCCGCCCCACTCCCCCCCCAAAAAAAAAACAGAGAGAGAGGGAAAGAAAAGAAAAACAGCACATTTAAACATTTGATGACTCAATCTTAGAAGTTTTACTATTGAGTTTATTTCACAAACTGATTTTTACAACAACAAAAACAAAAAAAGTCATGATATCTTTTAAAGTTACAATTCTTATAAGGTTGTGTTTGATTGCCCTGAGCATAAGGAAAACTGACCATTCCTGTTGCACAAGTCAATGGGAACTAAACAGTTTTGCAAACTATGTCCTGTTACACAAGTTGTGACACACAACTAAGTAAGGACCTTTGGAGGAAAAATAATATTTTGACTCAATTATCTGCAAACAATTCATTTTGCTTTCATGATACTTTTGCATACTAATGCAGAAAAACATTTAAAACTACTCTGGACTTTGGGACCATAGACCCTCCCATGCCCCAAAATATCACAGGAAGGTAAAGCTTTCATAAGATAAACTAGACTCAAAAGTGAAAATGTTATAACAAAACCAAAGGCTCTCTGCATGCTACAGATGGATGGGGCAGGGTGAGGGGGGGATCAAAGGCTCTATGCAATTATAAACTGAAAGTTTTTAAACATCTACAGGCCCGCAATTTCCTTTTCTTCCCAGGCATCTATCTGTTTCTTATGTCCTAAGGTTCTAGGGGGGTAAAGTCTATAGCCTTAATTAGTAGATAGAATTCCTTCTAGAGTTCCAAAGAAAAACAAAAAAGTGATTCATGAAGTCACATGTGTATTATCTATCCAGTTATTCAAATTGTGATACTTTTATTTACACTTAAAACCCATAAAATGTTTTTAATGTAAATAGCAATCCCATCACCATCAAAAAAGCATTATTAAAAAGTTACACTAGCTAATTTTGCAAATAAACAATGGTTTCCCTTAACCCAGCACAATCTAGGAGAGAACCTGTACAATACCCAGTAAAATGCGATAATGAACAAACAGTAGGTGCAATTCTAGAAAATCAGCACTCGTCCCAATCCTTGATCGATGACATAGTGTGACTAATTTTGCTGATCCACAGTGGCATGTCTCGGTCCCGTGTTTTCAAGGAGCTGGCTGGTGACCCTTCCCTTCCACAAACACACCACCACTGCTGACAGGGCAGCAGGCCCTGTGCCAAACACTCCACTAGGACCACTGTAGAAGCCACATGTGCTCTTTTTCATGGATGAAGAAACCAAGTTAAGTAATTTGCCTACAATCATAGATTCCCGGCGTTTTACCTCAACCTGAGATGGTAAGGAGTCCCAAGGCAGAAGTCCTTTATCAGGCAGGAGATAAATCAAACTGCACAAATAAGCAAAGAAACACCTGTCTCTAAGACAATCTAGATTTTTCAGGCATTTTCTTCCTCCTGGGCCATGTTAGAAATGGGCCCCCAAAAATTCAGATAACTGTTGAATCTGGCTAACAGGTACATAGGGTTTGGCTATCTCATCCTCTCTACTGTTGTGTAGGTTTGAATTTTTGCATGGTGGGGAAGAAGGCAGGGAGGGAAGGAGAAGCTCCACAAAGAGACTCTACTGTGCCTTGAATAAATGGTTTTTCACTGACTTAACGCTCACCTCTATCTCTTTCACTATAATTTCTGTGTTCTCCTTTTGCATAATCCTGCCCCTCTCTTCAAAAGGATCAAATGGAGCTCTGAGGTGTCATCTTGCTCCTTACGAATAATTCAGCTGGGCACAGTGGCATGCACCTGTAATCCCAGTGACTTGAGAGGCTGGGCAGGAGGATCACTTGAGCCCAGTAGTTCAAGACCAGCCTGGGCAACATTGTGAGACCCCACCTCTAAAAAATTCAAAAATTACCTAGGCATGGTGTTTGTGCCTGTAGTCCCAGCTGCACATGGCAGGCTAAGTAAGGCAGGAGGACTGCTTGAGCCCAGAAGATCAAGGTTGCAGTGAGCCACATCATGCCACTGCACTCCAGTCTGGGCAAGAGAGCAAGACTCTATCTCTAAAAAACAAGAGAGAGAAAAAAAAAAAAAAGAAAGAAAGAGAAAGAATCCACTAATAACCAGGGTTTGAGAAGGGCAGGCAATCCTGAGCCTACAGAAATCTAAAATGGGAAAGGGTACAACTGTTACAATAGGCTAAGACTTAGTAATTATATTGGTAGTCACAAAAAGGCAAATATCATATGATTCCACTATGCAGTCAAATTCAGAAAGTTAAATGGCAGTTGCCAGGGGCTGAGGGGAGAGGAAAATGAAAAGTTGTTGAATGGATATAGTTTTTGTTTTATACAGTGAAAGGGTTCTGGAATTTGGTCATCCAACAACATAAATATACTCAACACCACTGACACGTACACTTAAAGATCGTTACGACGGTAAATTTTACGTTATGTGTATTTTACCACAATTAAAAATTATTATTACTATAATAAAAGCCGCATTTCTTTCTGTGTGCTAGGTACTGGGCTCAGCACTTTAAAATGATCTCATTTGCGTACTACAAGCTTATGTGATGGGAGTTATCATATCCACACCACTGATGGCAAACACGGAGGCAAAGAGAAGTTGGGGGAGCCAGGATTCCCACTCTAGCTGTCCATCCCCAGTACCTGGCCACTTAGTGGCTGCAGCTGCATGGTGCTGTCTCACAGGCAAATTGACACTGCCCATTGAAGCATGAGTTCAGCTTCATTTTGTATAATATCTCTGTATTTAGTGCAATGAATCCAGAATATATTCTGTCCCTGCCACTTCTAACCCATTACTCAAATTAGAGTCGGGAGGGTTAAAGGTCTGCTAGGACTGTGGGCTGTTGTCCAAATACAAAGTCAAGCGAAGGGCAACACAAGGTATCTTTAGAAAGGGAAAAAAAAAAAAAAAAAACTTTGCGGAAGAGGAATGCTATATAAGAATTCAGAATGCTATATAAGTAAAGAAATTGTGAAGGTGATTCACAATTTCTTTACTTATATAGCATTCTGAAGACATTACCTCATTTAATTCCATTACAACAAGGTATTACTTTGTCTTCTTTTTTCCTAATGAGGAAACTGACGCTTAAAAAATTGATCAAGTTAAGGGCAGGTGAGGTGGCTCACACCTGTAATCCTAGCACTCTGGAAGGATGAAGCAGGTGGGTCACGAGATCAAGAGATCAAGACCGTCCTGGCCAACATGGTGAAACCCCGTATCTACTAAAAATACAAACATTAGCTGGGCATGGTGGTGTGTACCGGTAGTCCTAGATACTACTCGGGAGGCTGAGGCAGGAGAATCATTTGAACTTGGGGTGGGGGGTCAGAAATTGCAGTGAACTGAGATCATTCCCCTGCATTCTAGCCTGGCAACAGAACAAGACTCTACCTCAAAAAAGAAAGAGGAAGAAAAGAAAAGGAAAAAAAAGAAAAGAAAGAAAATTGATCAAGTTAAATGATTTGCTCAGTCCCGAAGCCGAGTCTCAAACCACAGGTCTAACTCCCACTGCACAGTTCTTTTCACTGTTTGAGAACTTAAGCCGCTTTGGCATCCACCCGCAATATTCTCCATAAATGTACTCTACCTCTGGAGAACAATGACAAGGGAAGGAGACAGGGAGGAAACTGATGAGAAATATAACACTGTTGAGTCCCACTGCATCATCAAAGTCAACATTTATGCTGAACTTCATACAACTAAAGGCAGGCAAGTGACGTGCCTATTAAAAGGAAGCTAAAAGCCCACCAAAAAAAATCTGTTCTAGAAATGTTTATTTTGTTCAAAAGAATCCAGCTGTCAGGAACCAGAGTCCAATAGACATGCTGAACCATGAACTCCTTTAGCAGAGACTTCCCATTTGGGAAGCCCCAGTAGTAGTGAACAGTTCATCAACAGGCCCCTTCAGCTGATAGTTTGCAAAAGCGCAGCTGCTGAGCCAGCATAGGTTCCTGTATTGCTATAGAAAGGATATTTCTCTAAAACCCCTCTCACTCTGGAGGTGGCTTTGACAGCCTAGACCCAATCTTACTATGCTATTTCTAGTGTGTGTCTTCTAGGATCTAATGCAGAAGATCCTCTTGTCCTGTTCCAAGACCGCTGGATGAGTAAAAGAAAACAAGCAGGGCAATCAGCTCTGTCGCCTCTTAGTCATGTACCCCCCACCACACTTCATTGCTCAGAACCTAACATAGCCCAAGCCTGGACAGCTCAGAGCAGCGCAGCTCTCGGGAGGGCATCGGGCTGAGTGTCTCCCTATAGGAATGAGCTGACACATCTCATAGTCAACCTTATAGAAGAAGACCAAATAACCATGCTACCCAACATTTTTGAATCCCATCAAGATGTCTGTTGTAACACTCTGGATATGCTGCTTCGGAATCACAGGGAGGGCTGCTCAGAGGGAGGAAAACTTAGAAACCACAGCCAATCAGCTCCAGGTGACGCACACTGATCATCACGGCCTGAAGGCCACATGCTTGGCTTCCTCAAGTAGGAAGACCCCATCTAGCTCCTTGGCTCTGGGACTGTGTGCATCACATCAATTACTCTTGGCAGTAGCTTTCCCTGTCACTATCATCAAGTATCACCACTAGCTTACATGGTGTCCATCTCAAAGGAAAAAAACCACTGTGGCCCCCAGACATTATATCACTTCTCTGCGGGTAGGGGCTACTTCCCACATGGCTCAGAAGCTCTAATTTACAGGCACTAGAAAACCAAAGCACCAGTAATTTGCCCTGGTTTAAAACCAAAAACAAGGCTCAAACCTGCTAGCTCAACTTCCAATCCAACTGACCATCTGGCACAGTAGAGAGGTGTCACTCAAATGCTTTCCTGGAATATCTGCAAGGCCATCTATTTCTGAAGTCATGGATGGCCCCAAAACCCATGAATTGCTGACTAGGCGCTCCTAGCTACAATACGATCACCACCACCCACCCACCCACCCACCCAACACACACAGGATCTACATTAGAAACTCACTAAATTGCTAATAAGGCTCTCCAGTACCAAAAAGCTGCCATGGGTCAATCAAATAACCTAAGAGCTTTTGGAGCACAAGGACCAATAGTGGTATTAAGCTTTTATTCTCAGGCACCTGAGGCGGGGGGTGTCTCCCAAATGTCTGTTAAATAGAAATGTCCAAATTTATCAGAAGTCTTTTTTTTTTTTTTTTTTTTTTTTTTTTTTTTTTTTTTTTT
>NW_022436965.1:23105627-23117497 GCF_009761245.1 Sapajus apella
TTTTTTTTTTTTTTTTTTTTTTTTTTTTTTTTTTGAGATGGAGTTTCACTCATGTTACCCAGGCTGGAGTGCAATGGCGCAATCTCGGCTCACCGCAACCTCCGCCTCCTGGGTTCACGCAATTCTCCTGCCTCAGCCTCCTGAGTAGCTGGGATTACAGGCACGCACTACCATGCCCAGCTCATTTTTTGTATTTTTAGTAGAGACGGGGTTTCACCATGTTGACCAGGATGGTCTCGATCTCTTGACCTCGTGATCCACCCGCCTCGGCCTCCCAAAGTGCTGGGATTACAGGCTTGAGCCACCGCGCCCGGCCTCAGAAGTCTTTTTTGAAGTCATGCGATCTTAGCTTACGGCAGCCTCAAACTCCTGGGCTCCAGCCATCAGTCCTTGAATTTTAGCTGGGCACACAGACTGCATTTTCAACCTCCCTTGCAGCTCCTCATGACCATGCAACTGTTCCCTCTTCTGACATTCCTTCCTGTTGACTCAATTGAAGACCTGATAGCTGGAGCTCAAGCAGGCACCTTGCAGCATTGCTATCATGCTAACTAAGGATGTAAGAGCAGCTAAATACAAGCCCAAGAGTCAAATGATCAGAGCTGAGAAGCATTAAGAGTGAGTGCTAAGATCTGAATGTGTTCCCCCAAAATTCACAGGCTGAAATGCTGAAACTTAACTGTCGATGTGGCTGTATTACAAGGTGGGCCTTTAGAAGGTGATTAAGCTATGAGGTTGAAGCCCTCATGGATGGGATGAGGGCCCTTATGAAAGGGCTTCAGAGAGTGGATTCATTCTCTTCTGCTCTTCTGCCATGTGAGGACACTGCATTAGTCCCCTCCAGAGGATGCAGCAACCAGGGGCAACCTTGGAAGCAGACAGCAGCCCTCACCAGACTCCAACCCTGCCAGCGCCTTGATGTCGGACTTCCTGGCCTCTGGAATTGCGAGAAATAAATTTCTGTTCTTCATAAATTACACAGCATCAGGTATTTTATTACAGCAACACAAACGTTCTGGAACAATGAGGTAAACTTTATTTAAACCCTGTTTTAGAGGTTTTGTGTCACTTTCAACAGAAGTGATACTAATACTGATGTCAACAACCATATAACCAGCACACCTTAGTACATGGCTCTTGGTAGAAACGTTCTCTTGAAAGCTGAGGAGAGTCTCCGTCCTGGTCTAACGGGCTGCTTTAATTATCACAGGAACCACAAATAACTTATCAGCCACGTCATTTCCATGTGAGTTTTAAAGGGTAGGGTGATGAACATTCGCCTGAACAAGTGTCCCCAGACACTGCTCTGTCACCTGCCAGCCTCCAGGTGTTTATTTACCCCAGAGGTGTTTCTTCTTCCTTTCAGCACCTGTTTGTGCCACAGAACAAGCTCTCCATAGAAAAAGTAGTACCTAGGAGAAGGAAATCCAAAAGCTTCTTAACAGTAGAAGATGAAAGATTCCCCACAATAAAAGCTCCCTGTTTTAATTCTTGATCCCTCTGCTGGTGCCGCAAAGGCAGTCCAGCCTAGGAAGACGCAGATGTTAGACTGCATCTGAGAAATCTGGTTGATCAACAGTCACCAACATACACAAATTCCCAGGACTTTTCCCTGATGTGCCAATCTCATTAAGCTCTATTACTAGAAAAGACATTTTAAAAATTCAATTCTGGGTTCATGTAATTACATGTTTGGCTCGCTTTTTAGGCTCACCAGCACTTGGAAATTAAGTGGTTCAAAATTAACTGAGTGATGATAATAATAGTTAGAACACAGAACATGCTACATCCCAGGGACTATTCTAAGGGCTTTACATATACTCAGTTATGTTTAATCCTCAAATCAACTCTATGAAGCGAGTGCTCTTATTATCCCTATTTTACATAAGAAGAAGCTGAGTCAGAGAAGCAGATTAAGTGACTCGGACCAAAGTCAAATGTCTGAAAAACAGATGAGCCTGTCTTCAAAGTCAGGCAGGCTGGCTTCAGGACGCAGGCCCTTCGCCACCACACACACTGCTCTGGCTTGTCGTGCCACCCACCAGAAAGGGGTGGAAACCTTCTGATAGAAAAAGAGCCCCAATAACCCTACAAGCAGGGGTGTAGTGTCAACATGTGTAAACTGAATATATAGGAACCACTAGGAACAAAACATTATCAGCAAGTCTCTGTAATTTACTCCCTGGGGGGCTCTGCAAACCACGTTTGTTGGCTTCCTTAGAAGTTAATGTTTTTGATATTTTATTAAGAGAAAGATAAGTCACTTTTGATCTGCTATAACTCATTCTTTGGTGGAAAACGGTGTCTAAGTCCATGCTTAAGGGGGCTGGGATTAATCCTCTGGGAAACATAAGCTCACCTAGGTGCTTTGGGGAACAGAAATGAGTGGACAAGACCAGGCGCGGTGGCTCATGCCAGTAATCCCAACACTTTGGGAGGCCAAGGCAGGCAGATCACAAGGTCAGGAGATCGAGACCACCCTGGCCAACATGGTGAAACCCTGTCTCTACTTAAAATACAAAAAATTAGCTGGGTGTGGTGGCATGCGCCTGTAATCCCAGCTACTTGCGAGGCTGAGGCACGAGAATTGCTTGAACCCACGAGGTGAAGGTTGCAGCGAGCCAAGATCGCGCCACTGCACTCCAACCTGGAAATCCCACAACTGCACTCCAGCCTGGGAGACAGAGTGAGACTCTGGGAAAAAAAAAAAAAAAAAAAAAAAAAAAAAAAAAAAAAAAAGGAAGGAAGGGAGGGAGAAGAGAGAAGGAAAGAGGGGAGGGAGGGAGGGAGGGAGAAGAGAGAAGGAGAGAGAGAAAGAGGGAGAGAAGGAAACAGAGGAGAGAGAGAGGGAAAGAAGGGCAGGGTGGGGGGGAGAGGGAGGGGGGGAGAGAGAGAGAGAGAGAGCGAGAGAGAGAGAGAGAGAAGCAGACTATTTAAAAAACTTCACCACATCATCAAAACCGGTACATGCATGCTGGCCGCTGTGCTGTGAACTGGTGAACCCATTTTAAAAAGCAGTACAGTAAGAATTAACATTTCTACCCTATTTCCAAGTAATAAACTTACAGCGAAATCAGTCGAGATAGGGAAAAAAAAAAAAACCCTGAGCAAATATCTATGAGGACAAGAGACAACATAGTACAAATACTCTGACCTATAACCATGTGAGGGGAAAAATCTGGAAGGCAAATTGGCCAAAAATGAGAACTTACAGTTCTTCTATATCATCTTTTTTTTTTTTTTTTTTTTTTTTAATTTTATTGAAATGAAGTGTCACTCTGTCACCCAGGATGGAGTGCAATGGTGCAGTCTTGGCTCACTGCAACCTCTGCTTCCCAGGTTCAAGCAAATTTCCTGCCTCAGCATCACAAGTATCTGGGACTACAGGCATGGGCCACCACACCCAGCAAATTTTTTGTATTTTTAGTAAAGATGGGATTTCAACATGTTGGCCAGGCTGGTCTCAAACTCCTGACCTCAAGTCATCTACCCACCTTGGCCTCTCAAAATGCTAGGATTACAGGCATGAGCCACCACACTCGGCCTTCTACATCATCTTAAACAAAAAGGCAGAGAGGTATCTAAGCGGCTCATGTGAGACCAAGTTCTAGGCTCACCCAGGGCCTGGTTAACAGCTACCACTAAGCAAAGACAAAACAAGGCTATGCTTGAGATTCAAGGGGCAATGAATCCCTCACAACTGAGTTAAAATCATTCTGCACAGAACAGTGATTAATTTCAGCTTTTATTCTAAGCCTGAATATGGAATCTATGCACCCTACTTTGTATTTGTCCCCACAGGACAAACACAAAAGGCATCTCACACACACACACATGCACCAAAAAAACTGAATGGATCTAGGCTTGTTGCTAACTTTGCTGAACTGCTGCTTATGAAGCCCTCTCCAAGAGGTGGAAGCAAAGAGGAGACCCGCTGGAAGATGAACTATACTGACTTGTGGGTGCAAGTGAGGCTAGGTCTATTTCTTTCCCCTTTTACTCTCTGAGCAAATTGAGATAGCAAAAAACAACAAACTGGGCCCCTTGTCCTGGGTGACACACCACAACCCATACTCGCTAGGGACTGGTGTACTGAGCACAGATAATATGCTTATTACAGAAATTTTGGACTGAAAGAACTGGAGTCCTTCTGGGTATGAGACACAAAACAAATGCTGACTTACTCTCATTTTTAAAAAACTGAAGAGATCGAGAGAGCACAAAAATGCCAGTTGGATCCTCTACGGAATCTTTCTAAACTGAAGGCCACACATGAGTAAACATTTAATGTGGATGTAACAGCACAACAGTGCTTTGTTGTACAAAATATATTTTAGTTACCTCTTCCATCCAGTAATCCTTATCCAAACTGGAAAATCAGAAATTGGACTGTCTAGTTATCAAGACTTTTTTTTATTTCTTCTTTATTTCTTCTCCAGCACCCACATTTAATGCCCAAATACAGTGCAACAGGGGGAGGAAAGAGAAAGCAACACCAAACACCCACTTCCCTTCCTTTTTGAGAGTCTCTTTCAGGTCTTTGAAAACTAAACTTATTATTTATTTCTCATAGCAGTTGAAGAAAGGGGTCCAAGTCCTCTATTGGCTGTCTCAGTTCCCTCGACTGTTCACTTCTAAGTTTTGCGGAATTCATCATTCATCACCACCATCTCTGGGACCTCAAAACTCCTTCAAGAATCAAAAAAGAGAAAAGAACTCCCAAAGCCACACAGATCATGTTACTGGATAAAGGAGGAATAAGTTCATCACACTGGAAGTCATCATAAGCTTTCAGGACTGTCTACTACTGACAAAAATAATAATAATAATAAATAAAAAACAAAAAGCAAACATCCTTTCAATACAATAATTTTCTTTTATTAATTTGTGAAACCGACACAACTATCAGTAGATAAGGGCCAAACTCTTAATTTCAGAACCACACAAATATGAATAACTTATATGACAAGAAGCAGAGCAATTCAGTAGAAGAGGACAGCCTTTTCAAAAAATGGTGCTGAAGCAACTGGACATCCACTGACCAAAAAAATGAACCTGAAGTCAGGCATGGTGATTTGCTCTGAAAAAGACCCAGCCAAGAGAATGACAACAAGCTACAGACTGGGAGAATATATTTGCAAAAGGCATGCCTGATAAGAGGTTGTTATCCAAAATATACCAAAAAATAAAAACACAAACTCTTAAACCTGACCAAAAAAATGGTCTAAAGACTTTAACAGACACTTCACCAAAGACATACAGATGACATATAAGCATATGAAAAGATTAGAACAAGGTACCACTACATGCCTATTAGAATGGCCAAAATGTACAACACAGACAACACCAAGTGCTGACAAGGATGAGGGGCAACAAGAACTCTCACTCATTGCTGGTGGGACTGCAAAATGGTATAGCCACTTTGGAAGACAATTTGACAGTTTCCTATAAAACCAAACAGTCTTACTATACAATCCAGTACCCATGTTCCTTGGTATTTACCCAAAGGAGTTTAAAATTTAGGTTCACACAAAAACCTTCGCATGGTATTTAGAGAAGCCTTACTCGTGATTGCCAAACCTTGGAAGCAAGCAACTAAGACGTACTACAGTAAGTGAATGAATAAACTATAGTACATCTAGACAATGGAATGTGACTCAGTGCTAAAAAGAAATGAGATAACCAGCCATGAAACGACATTAAGAAACCTTAAATGCATATTGCTAAGTGAAAGAAGCTAATCTGAAAAGGTCACATACTGTATGATTTCAACAACAGTATATGACATTCTAAAAAAGGCAAAACTGGCCAGGCACAGTGGCTCACGCCTACAATCCCAGCACTTTGGGAGGCCGAGGTGGGTGGATCACAAGGTCAAGGGATCAAGACCATCCCGGTCAACATGGTGAAACTCTGTCTCTACTAAAAATACAAAAATTAGCTGGGCATGGTGGTGCGCACCTGTAGTCCCAGCTACTCAGGAGGCTGAGGCAGGAGAATTGCTTGACCCCAGGAGGCAGAGGTTGTGGTGAGCCGAGATCGCGCCATTGCACTCCAGTCTGGGCAACAAGAGCGAAACTCCATCTCAAAAAAAAAAAAAAAAGGCAAAACTATAAGGACAACAAAAAGATCAATGGTTGCCAGGGGTTAGGGGGAAGGCAGGGATGAATAGGCAGAGTACAGAGCATTTTTTAGGGCAGTGAAACTATTCTGTATGACACTATAAATGGTAAATAACATGTCATTATACATTTGTCCAAACCCACCGAATGTACACCACCAAGAGGGAACCATAATGTCAACTATGAACTTGTTAATGATGATGTGACAATGTAGGTTCATTATTGTAACCAATGTACCTCTCTGATGGGTGGTGTTGATAATGGGGGAGGTTGTACATGTGTGGGGCCAAGGGGAAATCAGAGAAATCTCTATCTTTTGCTCAATTTTGCTAGGAACCTAAAACTAGTCTTTAAAAAAAAAGCATATTAAGAAAATAATAAACATGCAACGAAACCACCATATGATCCAGCAACTGTATTCCTGGACACTCATCACAGAAATGAAAACATAGTCACACAAAAATATACACAAATGTTTACAGAAGCTTTTTTAGAGCTGAAAATTAGAAACCACCCAGATGTCCTTCATTAGGCCAATGGATAAACTATGGTATATCCATAAAATGGACTATTACTCAGCAGTAAAAAGGAACAACTGCTAATACACACAACAACCTGCACGAATCTCCAGAGAACTGTGCTGAGTAAAATAGGGCAATTCCAAAAAGTTACATACAGTATGGTTATATTTATATAAAATTGTGGAACAGATTTGTGGTGGACTAAGGTTAGGGAAGGTGGGTGGAAGCGGGGTATGGGCAGGAAATCCAGGGTGGGTAATAAACAGCAAAACGGCAGCAGTGACGGAAATGTTCTGTATCTTCACTGTATCAATGTAAACATTCTGGTGTCTTCTGTAACTTGGGATCTGTCTGCATTATTTCTTATAAGTCTTTGGGAACCTACTCCTATCTCAAAACAAAATGTTTATCTAAAAAAAAAAAAAAAATTAGCAACCATCCATCTTCTGCCATTTGTCTTTTTATTTACCCCAGAAATTTAGCCTCTCACCTTTCAAAATTCTTAATTTTTCCTCACAAAGCAGTGATAATCATTAATTGTAATGAGATGAATGTATTCTGCACACAGGACAAATCTTGGGGAGCCAGAGGACAAGCGGTAAGTGGGTTACATTGTTGCCCCTTAAAATTACAATCATGTTCTAACTCCCTCCAACCTCAAAATGTGACCTTATTTGGAAAAAAGATCTTCGTAGACACAATTAAGTTAAGGCTCTTGAGATGAGATCAACCTGAATTAGGGTGGGCCCTAAACCCAACGACACATGTCCTTCTAAGAAACAGAAAAGGTGTAGGCCGGGCGCGGTGGCTCAAGCCTGTAATCCCAGCACTTTGGGAGGCCGAGATGGGTGGATCACGAGGTCAAGAGATTGAGACCATCCTGGTCAACATGGTGAAACCCCGTCTCTACTAAAAATACAAAACATTAGCTGGGCATGGTGGCGTGTGCCTGTAATCCCAGCTACTCAGGAGGCTGAGGCAGGAGAATTGCCTGAACCCAGGAGGCGGAGGTTGCGGGGAGACGAGATCACACCATTGCACTCCAGCCTGGGCAACAAGAGCGAAACTCCGTCTCAAAAAAAAAAAAAAAAAAAAAAAAAAAAACAGAAAAGGTGAAAACACAGAGACATGAGGGAAAGCCATGCAAAGGTGAAAGTAGAGACTGGGTTGATGCAAGGAATGGCAGCAGAAGCTGGGAGACAGGAGGGAGGCATGGGTCTCCTTCAGATCTTCCAGAGGATGCCAATACTGCCCACACCTAAATTTCAGTATTACAGCCTCCAGCACCTTAAGACAATGAATTTCTGTCATTTTAAGTCATCAAGATTATAGTAATTTGTTACTGTAGCCATAGAAAACTAACATACCTGTCACGTTTTAAATGAGTATATTCAATTTCTTTTTTTAAATCACAGAGGATGTACTTTCTTCAACTTTTATTTATGTATACTCCTGTACATACATTGTTTTTATCTCCTTGCAGAATATACAGGCTATAAAAATGTATCATTTCATTTTATAAATTTGTCCTGCAGAATTTTTCCTGGTGTTTTCTGTTTGCTCTGATAGTAAACTGTTGCTATCTGGAATATAGGCGTGTCTACCTCACCAAATATCCTGGTTGATAATTTATCATACTTACTAGACTCAACTTAAAAGGAAAACTATACTGAGCACAATCTACTGTTTCCTTGATGACTAAGAAGTCACTTCCAGATCAAATGGTGTGCTTCAGGGTCTTCAAAATGAGTAGCGATTATTAGGCTGCAGATGTGTGAAAATGCCATTTAAGAGAGGTGTTGTTTTTCCATAGAAACGCCCAGTAAACTGGGCAAGATGGATTTTAAAAAGCAAGCCAGATAAAAACTACCCACCTACTACAACGTCCTAAAAGGCAAAATATGGGTCCTTGTGGTGTTACGATTTATGATGGTTTTCAAGCACGGTTCCTGGTTCATAACTCCCACAGCCCTTGTTACAGTCTTTTGTGATAATGTTGGGTGTGTTAGGCCTCAGGAAACAGAATCTCTTTCCTGCCTTCCTTTCCCCTGGTCTGAGGCAGGAATCTAATCTTTCCCCACCTTTCAGATTGTGGGTCTCAAACCCTCCCCTGAGAGGGCTAAGCTCTGTAGGAAGAAACACTTCCAAAAAACTCAAGAGGACTGGGTACAGGGAGCTTCCAGAGAGCTGAGCACCTGGAGGTTCCTGGAGGGTGGCACACCAGGGAGGGCTTGGAAACTCCGCACCTCTTCCCCCATGCCTTGCCCTATGCGTCTCTGCGGCCTTTGCAAAATATCCTTTATAATAAACCAGTAAACATAAGCGTTTCCCCGAGGTCTGTGAGCCATTCCAGCAAATTTATCTAACCCAAAGAGGGGGTTATGGGAAGCTCAACTTGAAGCCAGTCAGAAGTTCCAGAGGCTCAGGTTTGCAGCTCGTGTCTGCAGGGGGCAGGGGGCAGAGACAGATCTTCCAACCTGTTAAACACTATCTCCAGGTAAATGGTGTAGGAAGTAAATGAGAAGACACTCAGCTGGTGTCTGTGTCTTGCTGTGTGAGGAAATCCCCCCTTTCTCAGCACAGTTGGTCACAGAAGTCTTTTGTGTTAACTGCTGTGGTGTGAGAGTAGGGGAAAAACGTGGTTTCAGAGAGTTTCCCTACATAGTCCCTTAGAATCAGGCTGGGCACACAGGACCTGGCTTGATTCCTGACTCTTACCACACCAGTGATATCTTAGGCAACTCAATCTCTTAGAACATTGGCATGCATCTTTGTTTTAAACAGCAGGTAACCATATCCATTCCACAAATGGGCCATAAGTGTTAATAAGCTACATACATAAGATAGTGCCTAGCACAAACTACGTGTTCAACAAAAATTATTCTCTTCTTTAAGATCCACCAAATTTTCATTTACACAAATCTTTCCAGGAAAGTCCATTAGGAAGCCTTTTTTTTTTCTTTTCTTTTTTTTTGAGATGGAGTTTCGCTCTTGTTACCCAGGCTGGAGTGCAATGGCACGATCTCGGCTCACTGCAACCTCCGCCTCCTGGGTTCAGGCAATTCTCCTGCCTCAGCCTCCTGAGTAGCTGGGATTACAGGCACGCGCCACCATGCCCAGCTAATGTTTTGTATTTTTAGTAGAGACGGGGTTTCACCATGTTGACCAGGATGGTCTCGATCTCTTGACCTCGTGATCCACCCGCCTCGGTCTCCCAAAGTGCTGGGATTACAGGCTTGAGCCACCGCGCCTAGCCTTTTTTTTTTTTTTTTTTTTTTCTTTTTAAAGACGGGGTTTCACCATGTTCGTCAGGCTGGTCTTGAACTCCCGACCTCAGGTGATCCGCCCGCCTTGGCCTCCAAAGTGCTTGGATTACAGGCGTGAGCCACTACGCCCAGCCAGGGCGTAGTGTTTTTTTCTTTCTTTCTTTTTTTTTTTTGGGTAACTCAGTTGAAAACTTCATCATTGATTCATGCCCATTAGTTTTATTTTCTTCCCTTCTATAAAACTGTATAAAACTACATTATCATATTATTAAACCACCCTACACAATTAAACCACCCTTCACACTAGTGATTCTGTATCATGTTCCAGGAAAAAGCATCCACTTCCTTAGAGTTGGTGTTCCTGCCACGGCCACCTAAGAAAACACCAGGGCAAAGGACAGCACCCTCTCCTAGAATGCCTAACCAACTGCAATGCCTTTCATGTCCTCGGTAAAAAAAAAAAAAAAAAAAAAAAAAAAATCTTCCATTTAACAACCTACAGATGGAAGAAAATAATTCTTATGTAAGAAAAGATCTTTCTGTTGTATGGCAGAGGCACCTGACAGCCATAACTGAAGCATATCCTGAGAATGACCTTATGGTCTAAGAAGAGTGTTGGTTTGGAGTTCCAGGCTGAGAAATCCAAGAGTGGCCAACCTGGAGATTCATTCTTTATCTGTGAAAGACATCCAAACGCCTGGCCTATCCCTTTTACTGCAGGGGATGGAGAACATTTGTTTTGGGAGGCTGCCAGGTGAAGGACGCTAAATGAAAATGCTATATAAGCTACATGTTTTTTACAAACAGCAGCAGCAAGCTTCCTGCCCAGTCCGCCATCACTGAACAGCTCTGTATGTGAGTCCCTCCAACAACCCCATGTCTGTCGACATCTCCGGGTCTTTTCTTCAGTCTCTCAAACATGGTGCCGTCCCCACTGGAGTCAACAGGGGTCCAGCACAACATCTATCAACAATCAAATCACAAAGCATTCCCTGAAGAAGCAGGCTGGGTGGCCCAGAAAAAGCCCCAGGTGATTATGGAGCCCAGATAATCAGTGCTTACCAGGGCAAGATTCAAGTTCCCACCTACCTGTCTCTTTTGTTTTTACAATAAAGGTAGTAGAGAAGTAAATTCATAAAATAGAAGGTTGTCCTCAGAGGATGGGATGTATGAAATTAAGGTTATGGAGGATTCCAAGTATTGGTAATAATTTGCCTTCCTATTTTAATTGGGGTAAACATCTTTTACATGCTTTAAAGAGGGCCAGGCACGGTGGCTTATGCCTGTAATCCCAGCACTTTGAGAAGCCAACACAGGCAGATCACTTGAGACCAGAAGTTCAAGCCTGGCCAACATGGAGAAACCCTGTCTTTACTTTTTAGTAGAGATACAAAACTAGACAATACAAAAAAAGTAGATAATACAAAAAAGTAGTAATATAAAAATTAGCTGGGCATTGGGAGGCTGAGGCAGAACTGCTTGACCCTGGGAGGTGGAGTCTGCAGTGAGCTAAGATCGCACCACTGTACTCCAGTCTGTAGGACAAGAGCAAGACTCTGTCTCAAAGAAATAAAAATAAAAAATAAACTGGTGGCCGGGCACGGTGGCTCATGCCTGTAATCCCAGCACTTTGGAAGGCCGAGGTGGGCAGATCACCTGAGTTCGGGGGTTCAAGACCAGCCTGGGCCGGGCGCGGTGGCTCACGCCTGTAATCCCAGCACTTTGGGAGGCCGAGGCGGGTGGATCACGAGGTCAAGAGATCGAGACCATCCTGGTCAACATGGTGAAACCCCGTCTCTACTAAAAATACAAAAAATTAGCTGGGCATGGTGGCCCGTGCCTGTAGTCCCAGCTGCTCAGGAGGCTGAGGCAGGAGAATTGCCTGAACCCAGGAGGCGGAGGTTGCGGTGAGCCGAGATCGCGCCATTGCACTCCAGCCTGGGTAACAAGAGCAAAACTCC
>NW_022436965.1:23117897-23167168 GCF_009761245.1 Sapajus apella
CTGGAACTGGATTGTTGATATCCTATCCTCACTTCTCTGTTGAGTTACTGGTCTTTTATCTCTTATTGATGTATAAAAGCTCTTTATATATTAAGAAAACTGACTATTTCTCATTTGCATCACACATTCTTTCCAGTTAACTGTCTTTTTTATTTTTTTATTTTTTTTGAGACAAAGTCTCACTCTGTCACCCACACTGGAGTGCAGTGGCAGGATCTCAGCTCACTGCAACCTCTGCCTCCTGGGTTCAAGCAATTCTCCTACCTCAGCCTCCCGAGTAGCTGGGACTACAGGCACGCACCACCATGCCCAGCTAATTTTTGTATTTTTAGTAGAGACTGGGTTTCACTATGTTGGCCAGGCTGGTCTCGAACTCCTGACCTCATGATCCACCCGCCTCAGCCTCCCAAAGTGCTGGGATTACAAGCGTGAGGCACCACGCCCAGCCAATTGTCTTTTTAAGTAGCGTTTTGCAAAGAAATTTTTTATTGATGCAGTTCAACTGATTAACCTTATGCTTTTTATCATGTTATATTCAGAAACAATTTCCTCACCCAAAGATTTTTTTTTTAACTTCCCTATGTTATCTTCTCAATTTCATGCCTTCCTTAGTCTTTGAAGGCTCGTGCTTCCTTTCTTTTCTTTGCCTTCAACTCCCAAGATCCCAAACACATCAAAGGCGGATCACAAGAGGGCACCAATCCAGTAGCTCCTTGAACCCTGACAAGGCAGGCCAGGCTGACAACCAGGGAGCACAGAGGGCTAATAACGGAAAGGAAATGAGATCTAACAGAGTGGGTTGTAAGGGACTTCCTGTGCATATACAGAGCGTTACAGAAAGACCTGCAGCTGTGTCCCTGTGGAGTTCACCAGGAAAGAGACACAGGATCTGCTTTCAACCCCCCAGCCTACAGCTGCACACACATGCCAAGGGATTAGGCCTGTGGCACAATTGGAAGAGCAGCAAGTCTGGAGTACATCACAGATGAAGGCCATTTGCTAAACTATTTTTCTTTAAAACACAAGGTTTATTTTCCCACCTCATGCAGGGCATCCTGTTAAGAATGTGAAATATTTCTTCCATACCATGAGAAATAGCTGCAATAAGCATATGTGCACACGCACACACACACACACACACACACACACACAATTCACATCCCCCCATACAAAGAACACCATACTAAAGACCAACAGGGGCCAGACATGGTGGCTCATGCCTGTAATCCCAGCACTTTGGGAGGCTGAGGCGGGCATCACTTGAGGCCAGGCAGTCAAGACCAGCCTGGCCAACATGGTGAAACTCAGTCTCTACTAAAAATACAAAAATTAGCGGGGTGTGGTGACACATGCCTGTAAACCCAGCTACTTGGGAGGCTGAGGCAGGAGAATGGCTTGAACCCAGGAGGCGGAGGTTGCAGTGAGTCAGGATCATGCCATTGCACTACAGCCTGGGGGACAGAGCCGAAATTTTTCTCAAAAAAAAGACTAACAAGGAATTTTTGTCCAATGAAGCCTTGTGTAAAATAATAACATATATATATATATAACTGAAGACAGGGTGTGAAACAGCACAATAAATACATGTTTCTAATCCTACCTTGATAACCTCCTTCCATGTCACTGGAAATGGTTCCTACAGATTTCTAGGAAACAGTACACAGAAAGTAACACCAAGTTGCCTGAGGGAAGCTCCTTGTAGTGTGCTGTCTACCCATAATGGAGCGAGAGGCTTGAATCTCTTCCTCTTATTTATGAAAGCAGAACCCTGTAGCCAGACACTGAGGCTCAAAAATCCCTGTGAGCAGAAGTATTTTCATTCACACATTAAAATTACTGTCCAACAAATGGTACTGGGAAAACTGGACATTCATATGCAAAAAAAAAAAAAAAAAAGAAGTTGGACCTTTCCTTACCTTATACATTAAAAAAAAAAAAAACACCTCAAAACATATCAAATACCTAAACTTAAGGGCTAAAACTCTAAGTCTTAGAAGAAAATATAAAAATAAAGCATCATGACTTTGGATTTGGCAATGATTTCTTAGATGTAATACCAAAAGCACAGGCAACAAAAGGAAAAACAAATAAGATGGACTTCATCAAAATGTAAAACTTTTGCTAGACACAGTGGCTCAACCTATGATATAATTCCTGTGCTTTGGGAGGCCAAGGCAGGAGGACTGCTTGAGGTTGAGAGTTCAAGAACAGCCTGGGCAATATTGCAAGACCCCCACAAAAAAGTTTTTAAAAATTAGCTGGTGGTGGCTTATGCCTATAATCCCAGCACTATAACCCCAGGCTGAGGTGGAGGATCGCTTAAGCCTGCAGTGAGCTATGATCACAACACTGCACTCCAGCCCGAGTGACAGAGCAAGACCGCATCTCCTCAAAAAAGAAAAGAAAAAAACCATGATGAGATTCTCTTTCATACCCATTAGTATGGCAATTATTTTTTTAAGAAAGACACAGGGAAGAACAAGTGTTAGCAAGCATGCGAGGAGAAGGAATTCTTGTGCACTGCTGGCAAGAAACATGAATTGGTATAGCCGCTGGAGAAAACAATATAGGAACTCCTCAGAAAACTAAATATAGAATTACCGTATGACCCAGCAATACCACTTGTGGGGATGAGCCCAAAAGAACTGAAAGTAGAAACTCAAGTAGATACAAGCATATCTCACTTTATTGTGCTTTACAGATACTGTGCTTTTTTACAAATTGAAGGCTTGTGGCAACCCTGTGTGAAGCAAGTCTTGTTAATACCATTTTTCCAACAGCATGTGCTCACTTTGGATCTCTGTGTCACATGTTGGTAATTTTCACAATATCTCAAACTTTTTCATTATTATAATATATGTTAAAGTGATCTGTGATCAGTGATCTTTGACATTACTATTATTGTTTTGGGGTACCACCAACCACGCCCATATAAAACAGCAAATTTAATCCATTAATGTGTATGTTCTGACTGTTCCACTGACTGGGCATTCCACCGTTTGTCTCTCGCTCCTTGGGCCTCCCTATTATTTCCTGAAACACAACAATATTGAAGTCAGGCCAATTAATACCCTACAATGGCCTCTAAGTGTTCAAGTAAAAGAGTCGCATGTCTCTAACTTTAAATCAATGGCTAGAAATAACTAAGCTTAGTGAGGAAGGTATGTTGAAAGCCAAGACAGGACAAAAGCTAGGCCTCTTATGCCGAAGAGTCAGCCAAGATGTGACTGTAAAGAACAAGTTCATGAAAGCAATTAAAAGTACCACTCTAGTGAACACATGAATGATAAGAAAGGAAGGGCCGGGCGCGGTGGCTCACGCCTGTAATCCCAGCACTTTGGGAGGCCGAGGCGGGTGGATCACGAGGTCAAGAGATCGAGACCATCCTGGTCAACATGGTGAAACCCCGTCTCTACTAAAAATACAAAAAATCAGCTGGGCATGGTGGCGCATGCCTGTAATCCCAGCTACTCAGGAGGCTGAGGCAGGAGAATTGCCTGAACCCAGGAGGCGGAGGTTGCTGTGAGCCGAGATCGCGCCATTGCACTCTAGCCTGGGCAACAAGAGCGACTCAAAAAAAAAAAAAAAAAAAAAAAAAAAAAAAAAAAAAAAAAAAAAAAGAAAAGAAAAGAAAAGAAAAGAAAGAAAGAAAGGAAAACAGCCTTATTACTGATACGGAGAAAGTTTGGGCAGTCTGCATAGAAAATCAAACCAGCCGTAACATTTCCTTGAACCAAAGCCTAATCCAGAGCAAGGCCATAACTCTCTTCAATCCTACGAAAGCTGAGAGAGGTGAGGAAGCCCCACAAGAAAAGTCTGAGGCTAACAGAGGCTGGATCATAGGCTGACATTAAGAAACCGTATCCCTAACATCTCGTGCCAGATGAAGCAGCAAGTGCTGATGAAGAAGCTGTAGCGAGTTATCCAGAAGATCTAGCTAAAAATATTGAGGAAGGTAGCTACACTACAGATAGTTTCAATGCAGAAGAAATAGCCTTCTATTAAAATAAGATGCCATCTAGGTCTTTCACAGTTAGAGAAGTCAATGCCTGACTTCAAAGCTTCAAAGGACAGGATGGCTCTCTTGTTAGAGGCTAATGCAGCTGGTGACTTTAAATTGAAGCCAATGCTCATTTCCCATTCCAAAAATCCTAGGGCTCTTATATGCTCTATCCATCTACTCCCCCTGTGCTCTGTAAATGAAACAATAAAGCCAGTATGGCAGCACATCTCATTTCAGCATGGTTTACTGAATATTTTAATCCCATTGCTGAGACCTATTGCTCAGACAAAAAGACTTTTCAAAATATTACTGCTCATCAGCAATGCACCTAGTCACCCAAGAGCTCTGATGGAGACGTACAAGGAGATTATTGTTGTTCTCATGCCTGCCTACACAACATCCCTTCTGCAGCCCATGGATCGAAGAGTGATTCTGACTTTCAAATTATTATTTAAGAAATACAATTTGTGGCCGGGCACAGTGGCTCACGCCTGTAATCCCAGCACTTTGGGAGGCCAAGGAGGGCGGATGACAAGGTCAAGAGATCGAGACCATCCTGGTGAACATGGTGAAACCCCGTCTCTACTAAAAATACAAAAATTAGCTGGGCGTGGTGGCGTACACCTGTAATCCCAGCTTCTCAGGAGGCTGAGGCAGGAGAATTGCTTGAACCCGGGAGGCAGAGGTTGCAGTGAGCCAAGATAGTGCCACTGCACTCCAGCCTGGAGCCTGGCAACAGAGTGAGACTCTGTCTCAAAAAAAAAAAGAAAAAAAGTACAATTTGTTAAGGCTATAGCTGCCATAGTGATACTTCTAGTGGATCTGGGCAAAGTAAACTGAAAACCTTCTAGAAAGGATTCACCATTCCAGGTGCCATTAACAACATTTGTGATTCACAGGAGGAGGTGAAAATATCAACATTAACAGGAATTTGGAAGAAGTAGATTCCAAGCCTCATGGATGATGTCGAGGGGTTCAAGACTTCAGTGGAGTAAGTCACCACAGATGTAGTGAAAATGGTAAGAGAACTAGAATTAGAAGTGGAACCTGAAGATGTGACTGAATTGTTGCAATTTCATCATAAAATTTGAATAGAGCCGGGCGCGGTGGCTCAAGCCTGTAATCCCAGCACTTTGGGAGGCCGAGGCGGGTGGATCACGAGGTCAAGAGATCGAGACCATCCTGGTCAACATGGTGAAACCCCGTCTCTACTAAAAATACAAAAAAAATCAGCTGGGCATGGTGGCACGTGCCTGTAATCCCAGCTACTCAGGAGGTTGAGACAGGAGAATTGTATGAACCCAGGAGGCAGACGTTGCGGTGAGCTGAGATCACGCCATTGCACTCCAGCCTGGGTAATAAGAGCGAAACTCCGTCTCAAAAAAAAAAAAAAAAAACAATATAAAAAAAAAAATTGAATAGATAAGGAGTTTCTTCTTTTTTTTGAGACAGAGTTTCGTTCTCATTGCCCAGGTTGGAGGCATGATCTCAGCTCACTGAAACCTCTGCCTCCCAGCTTCAAGCAATTCTCCTGCCTCAGCCTTCCGAGTGGCTGGGATTATAGGCATGCGCTACCATGCCCGGCTAATATTGTATTTTCAGTAGACATGGGGTTTCTCCATGTTGGTCAGGCTGGTCTCAAACTCCCAACCTCAGGTGATCTGCCCGCCTTGGCCTCCCAAAGTGCGGGGATTACAGGTATGATCTATCACGCCTGGCCAAAGAGTTTCTTCTTATGGATGAACAAGTTTCTTCTTATGAAAGTAGTTTCTTGAGATGGAAGCTACGGCTGAAGATGCTGTGAGTATTGTTGAAATGGTTACAAAGGATTTAGAATATTCCATAAACTTAGTTGATAAAGCAGCAGCAGGGTTAAAGAGGATTGACTTGGATTTTTTTTTAATTTTTAATTTTTTTTTTTAATTGCTGGGTTGGATGGTAAAATTGACACCCACTTTGAAAGAAGTTTGACCATGGGCAAAATACCATCAAACAGCATCACACGAAACAGAGAAATCTTTCATGAAAGGAAGAGTCAATCAACGTGGCAAACTCCACTGTTGATGTTAAGAAATTGCAACAGCCACCCTAGCCTTCAGCAACCTCCACCATAATCAGTCAGCAGGCATTAATATTGAGGCAAGACACTCCACCAGCAAAAAGATTACGACTTGCCGAAGGCTCAGATGACCATTAGCAATAAAGCATTTTTAAATTAAGGTCTCTATGATTTTTAGCAATAAAGCATTTTTAAATTAATGTCTCCGCAATTTTTTTAGACATAATGCTACTGCATACTCAACTGACTACAGTATAGTGCAAACATAACTTTTATATGCACTGGGAAATAAAAAAAAAAATTGTGTGACACTTTATTACGATATTCACTTTACTGCCATGGTCCACAACTGAACCCACAGTATTTCCAAGGTATGTGTGTATTTGTACGCTCATAACAGCATTATTCACAATAGTCAAAAGGTGAAAGCAACCCAATGTCCATTGATAAATGGATATATACATACAATGATATGTAGCCTTCAAAAGACAATTCCGACATGCAATACAGTATGATGAGTCTTGAGGAACTACGTTAGGTGAAATCAGCCAATCACAAAAAGGCAAATACTGTGTGATTCCACTTAACTAAAAAGTACCTAGAATAGTCTTAATTCTGAGTCAGAATGTAGAATGGTGGTTGCCAGGGCCTGGGGAGGAGGGGGAGTTAATGTTTAAGAGATACAGAATTTAAGTTAGAGAAGAGAGAAACAGCTTTACAAATAAATGCTGGTGATGGTTGTACAACAATGTGAGTGTGCCACAGAACTGTAAACCTAAAAATAAATGTTATGTTATATATATTTTGCCACAATAATAAACTTATCTATTTATTTAATTATTCCTCTCACTGCCACTAAACTGAATACATCAAGGGTAGGGATCTTATGTTATTAATCTGTGTATGCTTATTCCAGTGCCAAGCCCTCAATAAAAGTACACTGAACCTAAATCACATGTTCAGGTAGAGTCTCTAAAACCAAGATGTCCTCCAGGTTCAAAGTAGTGAAAAGTAGCACCTGAAACCACAACTGGGCAGGCAAGACCTTGCCCTACAGCCATTCTCACAGTTATAGAAATCAATTCACTCTAAACAAATACTTTAAAAAAAAAAAACAATAGCTTGCATTACTAATTGCCAACTTCAAGCCAGCCTCCTAAGAGGTGTTTACTTCCCGGTATATGCTAGGAGCACAGCATATACTCCAATCTCCCAGTTAACTTCCTCTTCCAGGAAGACTTAAAATACTGCTCCCTGAAAGTACCTTTTGCTCCCTGCTCCTCCCTTTCTTCCTTTCCCTATTCCCCATACTACCTAGCCCACCACTCAGTTTTAGGCAGCCCTTCCTTTGTTTCCAGCCACACAACAAATAACTGGTTCATTCTTTCTGCTAAGCAGGTGGTAAGCATTGGGTTTGATCTCACACTTTTTTAGAATCAAAAGAACTGGCCTGAGTTCTGTCACTGTTAATGAAGGCAAAGTCTCATTAAGTGAGTATTTTTCTGTAATTGGGTAATTGGTGGTTACAAATGTGGTTATCCTAGTTAGCCTGCCCGCACCCCACCCCCCGGCTGGCCCCGGCTACCCTCTTCCACGCTCTGTCATCTGAGATCTTGGCTATGATCAGGGGCATGCTCATTTTAGACCTCCTTTACTGTCTCCTCATGGTACCGGCTTTGCTTTGTTTGAAGAGCAACCTATTGAAAGGGAATGGACAGTCTGTCAGTAGTTCTCTTTTTTTTGTGCAGGAAAGATGTTTAAAAAGGCAATATAATACAGGAAGTCTATCCTTGTACATTAAAAAAAAAAGGAATAAATATAATTGAGTTGACAAAGAACAACAAAAGAAGCAATGTCAAAAGATGATGGGAATGACTGTCTTCCTGGTTCAGTGTTCAGTGAACCCCAGATCTTGCTGCCGCACTTGCCATGCTTTGCAGGGGGGGAGGGCCTTTCAGTACCGTCACCCCTGCAACACATTGCACCTGGTAAACTACTCACAGTGCTGCCAACAGCAAGCACCAAGAATTCTGCACACCAGTCTGGCAAGAATATAAAAAACATCTGGCCTTTTAACCAATCAATTCTACTTCTAGGAATTTCTCCTAAGAAAATAATTAAAGAAGAAAAAAAATTAACTTAGGAAAATGTCTGTCATTGAACAAAGTGGATTAACAAACTACATGGTCACCAGTGATGGGACCATGTAGTTTGACCATCATTGGTCATACTACACATATGATGTGATGTGTACAGCTACCAAAGGACATGTATGAAAATAATATTTGGTAATATGGAAGATGTCCAGGATACAGTAAGTTATCAAAAGTGTGTGTGTGTGTGTGTGTGTGTGTGTGTGTGTATGTGTGTGTGTGTGTGTGTGTGTGTGTGTATAAAATAATTTTGGCCAGACATGGTGGCTCATGCCTGTAATCCCAATACTTTGGGAAGGGAGGATCAACTGAGGCCAGGAGTTCAAGACCAATCTGGGTAACATAGTGAGACCTTCATCTCTACAAAAAGTAGAAAAAATAAAAATTAGCCAGGGATGGTGGCTCACCCCTGTAGTCCTGCACACTCAGGAGGCTGAGGCAGAAGGATCACTTAAGTCCAGGAGTTCAGGGCTACAGTGAACTATGATCATGCCGTTGAACTCCAGTCTGAGTGAAAGAGTAAACCTGTGTCTCTAAAAAATTAAAATGAAAAAAAATAAAACTAAAATTTCAATTTTGTCCAAAACCTTTTTGTCCAAAACCTTACTTATATATGTAAGTTCCATACACATATTTTTAAAAGTTTGAAAAGAAATATAACAGTGTCAACTGTTAGTTAATGATTAGGTCTGGGTCATGAAAGTATCAGTCATTTTTTTCTTCTTTATACTATTCTAATTACTTTTTATATACCCAATAATAAAGCTCAAGCATAATGAACCCCACACACAATATACTGATACCTATAAAAATAATTAATAAAATGTGTGTTTCTGAAATGTCATTTTTTAAAAATCTAGTCTCATTTGGCACCCTGGGTGTGACCACCACAAAAGCCAAAAAAGGCACAAACAGGTGGCAGATCTAGGACTCTGATATGTGGAGTCATGTACCTGGATACTAAAAAATAAGGCAGGACCCGGCCGGGCGTGGTGGCTTACCAAAGTGCCTAAAATCCCAGCACTTTGGGAGACCAAGGCGGGCAGATCACCTGAGGTCAAGAGTTCGAGACCAGCCTGACTAACACGGCAAAATCCTGCCTCTACTAAAAATACAAAAATTAGCCAGGCATGGTGGTGGGTGCCTGTAGTCCCAGCTACTTGGGAAGCTGAGGCAGAAGAATCACTTGAACCTGAGAGGCAGAGGTGGCAGTGAGCCAAGATTGTAAAGCAAAACTCCATCTCAAAAGAAAAAGAAAACTAAGGCAGGAACTACTAAAAACTACATGATTTTTTATAAAACACATAAGATGACTGCCATATTTAACAAACACATTATATATAAGTGATATATAATATATGCTTTCTATATAAATTTCAGAGAATGTAATTTTCATCACAGGCCAAATCAGAGTGTAAACTCGAAATCAGGAACCCCTAAATAATCTCCATGAGTCTACTACTAATATTCTGTATTGCTAGGACACCCTGCTGGAGGTTATTTCGGCTCAACTGTACTAAGGTAAAATCAAAACTAATTTCAAGCATGCTTTTTTAGCATCTGGTTCCAATGACAACTCCCTTTATCTCTGAGAAGCCCTTGGTTTCAAAAGAATGTTCCCTTCTTTACAAAATGCCCTACAGGCAGTCCCCAACTTACAAACACACTGCCATCAAAAAGTTCACTCACTGTGCAACACTGGGAACACATTTTCCCACACAAATGGGTGAGGATTAGGTTCCCAGCATTGCTTCTAATGCCAACTTAACCCATGCTGCTGATGAAACACTGAAGATCTGCTTAACAAAATCAGGAAATAATACTGCTGCAAATCTAAAACTGAAGTAAAAAAGAACATCAAAAATGCTGTTGCCTGCAGATCCAGAAAAGCCTATGTTTTTCCTCACGCCATTCACAACAAATGACCAACATGGCTTGTTCTCTAACACACAACCTGCCCACTCTGTGCAGGCTTCCTGACTATGAACCTCTATGCCTTGCTAATTTTCTGTTTGTCTCCAGAGAAGAGCCCTCAAGTGCATAAATCCTTCTCAGGGTGAATCTGCAAAGTAGATCTTTAGCACATCTGGCACCTGGCACTGGAGAAGACAGTGTCCTCTGACTGGACATCACAATAGCTGTCTATCTCTTTTCTCTGGACTCACAGGCTCACCATAACATGTTTCCTATGTTCCCCATCTGGCTGGGGACAAGAACCAGATAGTCAGAATGATCTCTAAGTAGCCAAACGCCTATCACAATCCCTAAATTAAATAAGTTTTTCTTTTTTACACAGGGAAGTCCTATTATTTATTTCTGCACACCAATGTAACAAGCTTCTTTTCCAGATTTCAAAAACCATAAAAAGGGAAATGAAAGGGAAGGTATCTAACATTTGTTGATGGCCTCTCTCTGTGTGTCAGGTACTTTCTTAAATTCTCATTTACAAGAGGAAACTAAGGGTTTAAGTGTCTTGTAAAGGTCCCTTGGTAATGATACAAGACCTGTGAGCTGAAACTAGAACTCATTTGGCTGGCTCTTAAGTCAGTGGAGGCAGGGATGCAGCTAGCTGATGTACTACTCCACCTGATGTACTACCATATGGAAATCAAAAGCTGACATCAGACTCAGCCTGCAGCGGGCCATGTACTGTTTCTTAAGGACACAAAGCAGTGCTTGAAATACTTTCCAAACATCTCTCTCTTAAGTTTTCCCAAGTGTGGGCACTTCAGACAGGCTATGTGAAACACTGCTAACCCTGAGGTTCCAGGAGGACAGGGTTTTTACACCAAAGGGCCTCCCATCATCTCCATTCGCCTCTGCATTGTTCCCACATCAAGAGTGGGCCAGACTATACCTTATGGATGTTTTCTGATCTGGAAGCAGCACTGTCCTGACCCTAGCTGCCTTAGCAAGAGCAACTTTGCTCTTCACTTGTTTAAAATGTAGCCTGAAGGGACATTCCAGGGCAGGGGTAAAGAAATTAGCTTCAGAGAAGTTTATCATCTGAGACTCAGTACTCAGAAAGGGAAAACAGAGATTAAGAGAGACTGTGTATATGAACAAAGAGATTGATGAGACCCAAACCAGATGACTAATGGTTTCAGTCAAGTATTTAGCAAGGATAATTTAGCACCCTTCTACCAAGGGTGAAGAGAGGACTTATGGTTTTTATTTCAATAAGCAAGGACCTTCAAGTAGAAGTCATGAAAGAATAAAAAATGATAAGGGCTTCCATCAGAAACCCTTCTACCTTCCAAGGACTGACAGCTAACTATCAGTTAACTAAACATGATAACATAATTTGCTGAAATTTTAAAAGTGGTATGATGAAATCGGCATGTTTTTTGTTTTGTTTTGTTTTGTTTTAAGATACGGGGTTTCACCATGTTGGCCAGGCTGGTCTCCAACTCCTGACCTCAAGTGATCTGCCCGCTTTGGCCTCCCAAAGTGCTGGGATTACAGGCGTGAGCCACTGCGCCCAGCCAAAATCCACATGTATTTTGCTAAAGGTAGGACTGGCATGGTGAAGAGAAAAATAAGCTTGAATCACACAAGCTGGTGTCTTAATCCAGATGTGCTATCTGACCTTGGACAAGGTTGTTAACCTCTTTTAACCTGAGTTCCTTCATCTATAAAATGGCCAAGTAGGGGATGCCAATCTTAATAGGCATGTAGTAAACAGTCAATAAACCAGAGCTATTTAGTTTTACTGCTTTTAGGATACAAATTATATGACAAGTTGCTGCTAAGGCTGGCATGTATGTGTCCCCCTAAAATTCCTGTGTTGAAACTTAATCCACAAAACAATAGCATTGGCCAGACATGGTGGCTCCCGCCTGTAATCCCAGCACTTTGGAAGGCAGAGGCCAGGTGGATCACAAGGTCAGGAGTTCAAGACCAACCTGGCCAATATAATGAAACCCTGTCTCTACTAAAAATACAAAAATTAGCTGGGCATGGTGGCATGCGCCTATAGTCCCAGCTACTCGGGAGGCTGAGGCAGGAGAAGTGCTTGAACCCAGCAGGCAGAGGTTGCAGTGAGCCGAGACTGTACCACTGCACTCCAGCCTGGGAGACAAAGCAAGGCTCCATCTCAAAAAAAAAAAAAGAAAAAAAAAAAAATAGCATTAAGAGGTAGAGCCGGCCGGGCGCGGTGGCTCACACCTATAATCCCAGTACTTTGGGAGGCCGAGGCGGGTGGATCACGAGGTCAAGAGATCAAGACCATCCTGGTCAACATGGTGAAACCCCGTCTCTACTAAAAATACAAAAATTAGCTGGGCATGGTGGCGCAGCCTGTAATCCCAGCTACTCAGGAGGCTGAGGCAGAAGAATTGCTTGAACCCAGGAGGTGGAGGTTGCAGTGAGCTGAGATCAGGCCATTGCACTTCAGCCTGGGTAACAAGAGCAAAACTCCGTCTCAAAAAAAAAAAAAAAAAAAAAAAAAGAATAGAGAATAGGCTGAGCGCAGTGGCACATGCCTATAATCCCAGCACTTTGGAAGGCCAACGCGGGCAGATCACCTGAAGTCAGGAGTTTGAGACCAGCCCAGCCAACACGGTGAAACCCCATCTCTACTAAAAATACAAAAATTAGCCAGGCATGATGGCACACGCCTATAATCCCAGCTAGTCAGGAGTCTGAAGCAGGAGAATTGCTTGAACCCAGGAGGCGGAGGTTGCTGTGAGTCAAGATCATACCATTGCACTCCTGCCTGAGCAACAAGAGGGAAACTCTGTCTCAAAAAAAAAAAAAAAAACAGGAAATAGTTTCGAGATAAGGTTAAGAATTCATTCTGGGGCTGGGTGCAGTGGCTCACACCTGTAATCCCAGAACTTTGTGAGGCTGAAGCAGACGGATCACTTGAGATCAGGAGTTCCAGACTGGCCTGCCCAACATGGCAAAACCCCATCTCTACTAAAAATACAAAAAAACTAGCCAGGTATGGTGGTGTGTACCTGTAGTCCCAGCTACTTGGGAGGCTGAGGTGGGAGAATCACCTGAGCTTCAGAGGTTGAAGCTGCAGTGAGCTGCGATTACACCACTGCATTCCCGCAGTGCAGACTCTGTCTCAGAAAAAAAAAAAAAATTTCATTCCTCGCAGACATCACACACAACTGCAGGGAGATGGATTATACTCCTAGGTCATAGTCCCCTCTGCTTTGGTCAACAGTGGAAAAGCAACTGGAAAAGCAAGGAAGGCTTTAACAGGAAGGAAGAGGGCAGCTCCAAAGGTGTGGTGTGTGGCCTTCAAGTTAAGGTTGTTTAGGGCTGGGACAAAGGTGGATACAAAGAACTAAGAAGGTGATCCTGAAAGGCAGCAGGCAGGTGTGATCAACACAGCCTGAAAACAAGCTGCGGAACACAAGCTGAGCATCTCAAATCTGCCCCACAGTGTAACTGCGTGCATGGAGTTAAGGCAAGGATAGGGGACTGATCAACATCCAGAGGTCTGAACTGTAGCAAACAAAATATGATGGTGGCTTCTGCCTCCTTCAAAGCTGTGAGTCCTGACACAAACAGCAATCCAAAGAAGAGTAAGGACTGGTCACCCACAAGGAGACTAGCGGGGAGGGTACTGCAGTGGAACAGGAGGCCTGCTGTGATGGGCAAGGCAGGGTGGACAAAGTGGGCAGGGGAGGGCCAGAGAAGGCAAGAGCTTCTTCCCCAGAGTTGAGTTTGGGAAGGGATTTTCACTTCCAACCCACTGATCTTTTTTTGAGACAGGGATCACTAATGACTTACTTCAGCCTCGACCTGGGCTCAAGTGATCCTCTCCTACCTCAGCTTCCCCTTACTCCTCCCTGCTCAGTAGCTGGGACCACAGGTGTGCACCACCACACCCTGCTAATTTTTTGTGGGCTTTTTTTTTTGCAAAGACAAGAGTTTTACCATGTTGCCTAGGATCTTCTTGAGCTCCTGGGCTCAAGTATCCACCCTCCTTGGCCTCCCAAAATGCTGGGATGACAGATGTGAGCCACAGTGCTCAGCCCCACTGATCTTTCTGACAGGGTGCTATTTAGGTCTGAAATGCAGGGGAAGGTTCAGGGATCTGGGCCCAGAGGGCAGAATGTCACTTCACTGAGAGCTGGAATACATATAACAAGGAAAGTTCAGTTAAGAGGTTCAGTTAAGGTTAACCAACTCAGACACCAGCAGACAACCGGCAGCGAGTCTCCCAACATAGGAAGGAGACAACAGCTCTGGACTGGGGTGGGGTGGGGCGTGGGTAAGGGGGGAAAGAGGCCTCCTCTAGACATCCAGAAACTTCAGTTGTAACAAATGGTGTCAACCTCCATTCCCAGGCCAGCAGCCGCCTCCACAGGGGAAAATGAGATGATGCACCCACTCAGAACACCTGCCCCAAGGAGTTCAAAGTACACTTGGAAAACATGGCCTTTTTATGCAGATTTAATTACAGGCCTCCACTCCCTGTGTCATAAACATTGCAACACAACATGAACTGTCTTATCTTTAACATTCTTCAAAACACACGGTTATTAAACATGTAGCAATCCCAGCAGAGGATTTTTCCAGCAGATGTCAATCTAGAGAATTTGATTCCTGGTTTACGCAGCCCTTTCAACACTCATGTAGCTAACAATACAGTTTCTGAAGGCCTCAGAATGATAAATACATAAAACGGGACCTGCTCCCACATCAATTGTGGCTGCTTTGAACACAGCTGGAATGCCTGGCTTCCATGTCACCCTTGCCCCATCAGCATTCCATCTTCGTTCTTGCAATGCCCCTGGGCCAGGTCACTGCAAACATCTCAGAGACTGGAAAAGGGAAGTTCCTATGGCACGGTGTCCAGAAGTTGCTGAAACTCTCCCTCCTCCAATGGGGCCTCTCCTGGGCTAAGGGATGAGTACCAGGCAGGGAGTAAACACAGGACCTACAGAAAGGGATATGAAGTGGGCACTGCTGGCTCAGCAGACTGCGTGACATGTCCAGACACTTCTGCTTCATGACCCAGCACAACCTTCCTGGACTTGGCCATTCTCTCCAGGGACAAGTTCCCAGGCCTATCAGAGCAGCTGGCTGCTTGTTTGATCACCTGTCAGCAAACCCAGCTAATGTAAGCAAGGCTGCCAAGGGGGTAGACTGGGAACCACAGCCACTCTGCCGGATACCCAGGGCAGTATTGACAGACCCACCTACACACATGGGAGGCAGGGGGCATAGAGGAAGAGCTTGGCAGGCCCACATGCAAATCCTTGGTTCCATATCTTACTGGCTGAGCAACTTCAGGCAGGTTATTTAACTTCTCTGAGCCTCCACTCTCTCCCCTATAACAGAGGTCTCATACCTCACACCTCAGGATAAAAGTGCATGAACTATCAATCTTTAAGGTGCATCTTGCACAGTGGCTATAAACTCAATACATGCTGGGGGTGGGGGGTCTTCAAATATCCACCATATTCACACAACTGATATACCCTGAACCCATGAGTTTTTGTAATGGTCTAAAAGGAAAAAAACAAAACAAACAAACAAAAAAACCTTTCTCCAATCCTACTATCATGCTTATTCCCTCTTTCTCAGAGTCGTAATTTTATATCATGATCCACAAAACTCCTTCTGTACCAATTCTCTCAATCCCTCCAGCAGATACAGAGAAATCTCTCCCAGTAGTCAGATCAGGGCTGGTGGGGTCATTTAACCTTGTATGGGGTGCAGTAAACACTGACAGCTTAAAACAAACATTGAAAGGGGTAAAAGGGAGAAAGTAAGGCCAACAGGAGTAGGGTAGAATGACAGATGTCAGCCAGAGCTGCAGGGGAAGGACATGTGGTATACAGTGGTAACAGAACATCATTCGAATTCTTCACTTGGCACACAGGGCTGTCAAGCTGGCCTCAAACCGCTGTTCCTGCCTCTCGCTCCTGCTACATACCGAGTGTGAGCACATATTGCTGCTCCAAGCCCTCCGATTCTGTCTGGAAATGCCATCCTGCACATGCCCGCACCAACTTTGCAATCTGGCTAACTCTTGCTCATCCCTCCAACTCCAGCTCAGTCATTACCTCCTGTCATTTGCCTCTTCCAACTCGCCACCCCAAGCAATTGTGGCTCCCTCCATGGGTGTTCCCAAAGTACTCTGCACTCCATATCATGCCACTTATGCAACTGTACTGTCTGGGTTATGTCAGTTATCTGTCTACTGCCTGACTCACCTTTGCAACAGCAGGTACTAGAGATACAACAGACACTCGATGTTTGCTGAATAAATTAATGTATCAGATGGTACTCAGTACCATAAGTCACTTACTATTTCACTGGACCCTGATCAGCTTAGCTGAAAGCATGATTCAGAGAGAAAAGGGTTCAAGTACTGGATGTGCCACTGACTACTTGCACATGCTTGGGGAAGGCACTTCCTCTCTTAGTTTTGTCGTGTTCATACATGACAAAGGAGGGGTGAATAATACCATCTACTCCATTAGACTGTGGCTGACTCAAGATCACTTGAGAAGGCAGCTGTGAAGATTCTGGTAACTGTGCATCCTCTCCGAGTCCAAATACTCTCCCAAGCCCCTGAAAACATTCACTCTGCAGAGAATGAAGGCAAGGCACATGTATGCCTGCCTTCTGAGTCTCATCTGTGTCAACATGTTTGTAAAAGAAAAAAAAAAAAAAAAAAATCCTAGGATGGCCATATTTAACACCTATCCTTAATTCTCAGGCTCTGAATACTTGTCCCAGTTGACATTTGTGGCTGCCAAGAGTGACATTTGACTCTGGAAGTGTGTTTCAATAAACTTATCTATTAAAGCTTTCCAAGACTGATGTAGGAAAGTTAACAATTAAATCATCTCCCGGAAAACTAAACATAAGCAGCTTAACATAATCAGGTGTCACAACTCCTACTTCACTTACTGAAATCATCCAAAATCTCTTTTCCTAATAGATAACCCTCTGGCCAATTGCAAGATAAAAACACACAGGAATGTCAACTAAAAATTTTAGACTAAGAACCAAGAGTAGTGTGGTTAAAAAGAGGGAGGAAGATTTTTTTTTTTTTTTTTTTTTTTTTTTTTTTTTTTGAGACAGAGTCTCATTCTGTCGCCAGGCACCAAGCTGGAGTGCAGTGGCATGATCTCGGCTCACTGTAAGGGAGGAAGATTTTTTTTAAAGCTAAATGCCTCTGAAGCTCATAAAAAGTTACTTACTTGTTGGGGGAGGGAGAGGCAGCAGAATTTTAATGAGAAACAAAACTCACCTAACTAACACCTAAAATGCCAGGAACTGGGGATACAACAGGCACTTAATGTTTGCTGAATAAACTAATGTATCAGATGGTACTTGGTACCATAATTTGGCTACTGCTTCAAGGAGCCCCAGTCAGCTTACTAAATATCAGAATTCAAAGAGAAGATTCAAGTACTGGCTATGCCATTGATTAGCTGTGTGAGCTTGGGAAGACACTTTCATTTCTGGCCTTTAGTTTTATCATCTAAGTACAGACATATGTATCTTATAATGAGATAAATATGTTTTTTATATATACAGATATAGAAAAGGTAAAACCTACACTGGAAGATACACATCACTTTATTACGGGGAGTTCTTTAGGGTTTATAAATATTTTCTCATACCTATTTTCACATTTTATTCTCACAACACTCAAATGCTATAGACAGGACATATTCCCAACCACTGGACAGGGATGATCAAAAACCACAGGTTAGTCAATTTGCACCAGGGCATAAAAAGGCCAAACAGAGAACAGATTCAGTGTATTTTGACTTCTCTACTCTGCAACTTTTCCCAAGGTTTTCACATTGGCCAGGACAAGCAAACAGGGTTCCAGTTCTCCACGGGGCCAGGCTGGCTCTCATCCCCACCCCACATCCACCTGCCCTTCTCAAATATTCACGTTCCCCATCACAGGTAGCCCCAGCTTCTACACACCAGTCAGACACAGTGACTTCCAGCAGCTCATGCACAGCAAGATTCAAGCAGCACATATTCTACTGTTCTGCATAGATTTAGACACTAACAAAAACCCCAGAATGTCCAACTCAGCTGGCTGAGATGTTATGCAGGTCTCAGTCAGCCGGGACAAAAGGAGCTTGCAAGAAAAAAACAAAAAGAAAAAGAAAAAACTGGGAAGTGACCGAATATACATGTAAAAACAGTTTTACTTCCTACCACGATGGATTCTGTGCCCATTGAAATGTGTTTAAAAAACTGTGTGAGCTGTTCTGAAACAAGATGTAAGGAAGTAGAATCTGTTGCTATATATAGGCACCTTATTTGGGGACATCTTTGCTGCAAAATAAATGCAGATTCAGACAAGAACTAGGAATAGGTGTTTACGGAATGAATCAAGAAAGTCTAACACATTATAACTCCCCTTCACATACTAAGAGCTACCTGGACCCTGTCAATCACAATCTATGTCATCCTAGAGGTAAAGGAAAGTCTTCTTCGTTTACTTTATAAGCATCCATCTCTCCAGGGTAGGACAGTTTAAAACGAAGGTGGGTGGGAGAAACACAGGCTGGCTAACCATCTGCACTCCTTATGACTTAAGGCTGAAAATGTAGCAATGGTAATTTTCCCCCAAGTGAGCTATTTTATAGACTCTGTACCGCTTTTCAGTGTCATGTGTACAAAGTATCTAGAAAATTATTAACTGCACCTTCATATGGGAATTTATTTAATTATTCAAACCCAGTTAAATTCTTCTCAGTTATGTTTTCCTACAGTAGGGTTCTGTATGAGTTGGGGATTGGTAGGAAAAACAGAAGCATAAAGGAAAGAGTTCAAGGACCAGAATAAAGGATGGAAGGTAGTATTTATGGACTAGAAAAGATATGGTGAAGTAAGATAGGAGCTAAGTGGAGAGAGTGGGGGAGCTGCTTCAGAGGGAAGGACTGAATGAAATCAGAATGAACATAGGAAAGTCAAATACAGATTTTTTCTAATCTAAAGAGATCCAAAAGAAAAAAAAAAAGGAAGCCGAGTTAGCAATGTGCAGTCCAACTCTAGAAGATAGGGTTGGGGGTGCTACGGAAGTGGGACCCAGTTCCCTACTACCCTGGTCAGCCTGGCAATTGGCGCCTTATGCTATGTATTCGTTCTCTGCTGTATGTGAGCAATCAGGTTCTACGGCGAAACAAGGGAAATCGGTTTACTTCCCAATAGGACACCTAAGAATCATCTGAATGAGGTTAACTAATATCCAAGGAGCTGACACCGTTTGTTCTCCATTTCCCTCCATGCTGTGGCAACACCAAACACCACACACATGTCCAGCAGCAGGAGGTAACACACAAGCAGGAGTGGTTTCCGAGGCCCAGGCAGTCTTTTCGTGTGGGATCACGCAGACATTCTCAGCCTGCCACTGTGCTCTGAGGTGCCTGTTGAAGCCACTCCAGAGTCCACTGCTCCAATGCTTCCTATGCTTTCAGGAAGTCTCAACAGGCATTTTGTCTCACAATCTGAACCCCAAAATGAGGAGACAGGAATGGCACCTTAGCTTTCTCAGACGTCCCAAAGAGCATGGAATTCTGACTCCACAGATCTAGCTGGAAGAGCTGGTGAACATTCAGCATCCAAGAATCTAAAACTGTTAAGAAAGAAACCTTAGGGCCGGGTGCGGCGGCTCACGCCTGTAATCCCAGCACTTTGGGAGGCCGAGGCGGGTGGATCACGAGGTCAAGAGATCGAGACCATCCTGGTCAACATGGTGAAACCCCGTCTCTACTAAAAATACAAAAAATTAGCTGGGCATGGTGGCGCGTGCCTGTAATCCCAGCTACTCAGGAGGCTGAGGCAGGAGAATTGCCTGAACCCAGGAGGCGGAGGCTGCGGTGAGCCGAGATCGCGCCATTGCACTCCAGCCTGGGTAACGAGAGCGAAACTCCGTCTCAAAAAAAAAAAAAAAGAAAAAAAAGAAACCTTAAAAGATGAGGTCTTTATATTCCAGTAACAAAATGCAACTGCTCCTATGAGTCAACATTCCAAAAGCCCTTGAGTGTCTATCCACAGCCTTATACTGAGGGCAAGTTACGAGTTCTTGGGAAATAACTCACTTGTCTCCAGTAGTGAAATAGTCAAGAAGGAAATAGAACTATAGTGCAGAGATAAGAATGAAAAAGATGCAGGATAGCAATAGTACCTAAACCTGGTAATACTAGGGGCCAAAACAAATACTTTTCATTATTTTCATGGGTCATAAAGCATCAAAGGACGGAAGGAGTAAAGAGGAGGAACACTCTATGAAATACATTCTGGCTTAAGATGACATTCAGTGAGGGAAGCACTGAGGTCAAGCAGAAGAACTTAACTCTGAGGTTTAAAATTCCTTTCTGGATAAAGGATCCTTTCTCCAAACACCTGGTTGGAGAGAAGGTGGGTGAGAGAGAACCTACTAGATTTAGCAGAAAGACATAATACTTGGCCTACTTTTTAAAAAATAAATATTTGGCATATTTAACATTTTTTGGGCATTTTTTTAAATGAAAACCAAAAAAAATCAAATATGCTGACATGTGAAGGGTAGGAAATGCAGTAGGGTAATATATTTCTCCTTTCACTTTGCAAATAAAGGTGGGCATTAAAATCATGGACATAATCTGTTCTTCCCAGCACCCAAATTTCCCCCACCTCTGATTAGATTTGTAAGAAGCCTCACCAGTAGGTTCAGCTCTTTCTGGGGCCTCTCTGCACTAGCCCTAAAGCCTAACAACAGCCCAGCGTTAAAACCTGTTCTCTATGACACATGTGATTCTGCAAAACTCCACTGGAAGGCAGTCCCTTGTAACTCACACAGAGGTAGAATCAGGCCTTGATATTCACATGACAAGTAACCCAAGGGGCAACTTAGAAGAAACCAGAGCCAGGGCACCAAGAGAGGGATAAACTTGGGAACAATAACCTTTAAGGGAAGACCACTCTTTGATACTTGAGAGATGTCTGACTATCCATTAATCATAATATCCAAGTAATTCCCATAGAGCTGTGGCAACACTTCCAATGCCATCTATTTCCCAGTGCCGTTTGTTCACATACCCACCCATTCTTTCTCTTTTCTACACACGTAACAAGCCACCTCCTGTCTCAACTCCAGGAGAAATTACGTATATAAAGAAAGGATGGATGAAATGCTAAGAGGCAGGTAAAGGGATGTGTTCTATGGGACTAAATATACGGGTCCCCTGCTCTGGAAGCCTTTTAAAAACCGTAAGCACTAATTTACATTCCTACCAACAATGTAAAAGCATTCCTATTTCTCCACAGCATCGCCAGCATTTACTGTTTCCTGACTTTTTAATAATTGCCATTCTGACTGGCATGAGATGGTATCTCACTGTGGTTTTGATTTGCATTTCTCTAATGACCAGTGATGTTGAGCTTTTTTTCATACGTTGGTCACATAAATGTCTTCTTTCAAGAAGTGCCTGTTCATATCCTTTGTCCACTTTTTGATGTTTTTTTTTTTTTTCTTGTAAATTTGTTTAAGTTCCTTTGTAAATTGTGGATATTAGACCTTTGTCAAGTGGGTAAACTGCAAAAATTTTCTCCCATTCTGTAGGTTGCCTGTTCATGCTGATGATAGTTTCTTTTGCCGTGCAGAAGCTCTTTAGTTTAATTAGATCCCATTTGTCAGTTTTGCCTTTTGTTGCAATTAGTTCAGCCATTGTAGAAGACAGTATGGTGATTCCTCAAGGATCTAGAACCAGAAATACCATTTAACCCAGCAATTCCACTATTGTGTATATACCCAAAAGAATATAAATCATTCTACTATAAAGCACACATACGTTTATTGTAGCACTATTTACAATAGCAGAGACATGTAACTAACCCAAATGCCCATCAATGATAGGCTAGGTAAAGAAAATGTGGGCCGGGCGCGGTGGCTCAAGCCTGTAATCCCAGCACTTTGGGAGGCCGAGGCGGGTGGATCACGAGGTCAAGAGATCGAGACCATCCTGGTCAACATGGTGAAACCCTGTCTCTACTAAAAATACAAAAAATTAGCTGGGCATGGTGGCGCGTGCCTATAATTCCAGCTACTCAGGAGGCTGAGGCAGGAGAATTGCCTGAACCCAGGAGGTGGAGGTTGCAGTGAGCCGAGATCGCGCCATTGCACTCCAGCGTGGGTAACATGAGTGAAACTCCGTCTCAAAAAAAAAAAAAAAAAGAAAATGTGGTACATACACACCATGGAATACTATGCAGCCATAAAAAGGAATGAGATCATGTCCTTTGCAGGGACAGCTGGAAACCATCATCCTCAGCAAACTAACTCAGGAACAGAAAATCAAATACCACATGTTCTCACTTATAAGTGCAGGTTGACAACAAGAACACATGGATGTAGAGAGGGGAACAACACACACCAGGGCCTGTTGGAGGTGAGGATGAGGGGAGGGAACTTAGAGGACGGGTCAGCAGGTGCAGCAAACCACGATGGTACACATATACCTATGTAACAAACCTGCAAGTTCTGCACATGTATCCTGTTTTGTTTCTTTTAAGAAAAAAAAAACCACAAGCGGCATCAAGCCTAGAGCCCTGAGAGGGTCACCTTTTAATAAATATTGCAGACGTAGGGGAGCGGCACGCACAGAAGTAGCCAACGGTAGCTTTACCAGCTTGACTTTGATTCTCATCAGGCAATAAGAAGGTCTTTCAGAATGTCAAATTAGCCAGACTATCTACACCAGGTACTCAGGTTGGCCTGAGGTCACTCCTATGAACCACATCCAGATCCAGGAAAAAAGATATGGGCACAAAATGAGAGCTTCCAAATAAATGTTCAAAAGAAACTAAGACAAAGGCAAGAAGCTGAGAATCTGTGTTTGTGGGCGAAGCCAGGAAATAAGGAAAAACCACAGAGAGAAAAACCATCATGACAATGTGTCTTTCACAACTGTCTTTCTCACTACTGCTGCCCCTGGGGGCACATGATCTCAGAGACACCCAGGTGCACTGGGCCAGCTCCAAGATGAGACAGAGATGGGGGGGGGGGGGGGGCGCCGAATCTCCAGTCTGCCTTCCCAAGATTCACCTTGTATGACTGGAGGGGACTTCATAGGCTGATTAGGCTGGGTGCAATGGCTCACACCTATAATCCCAGCAGTTTGGGAGGGCAAAGTGAGAGGATCACTTGAGCCTGGGAGTCCAGGCAACAGAGCAAGACCCATTATCTACAAAAAAATTTAAAAATTAGTAAAATGTGGTGGCATGCACACCTGTAGTTCCAGCTACTTGGGTTGAGACGGGAGGATAGTTTCAGCCCAGGAGTTCAAGGCTGCAGAGAACTGTGATCACGCCACTGTACTCCAGCCTGAGCAATAGAGCAAGACCTTGTCTCTAAGAAAAATTTTAAAATCAAAAATATATATATTTTTTAAATCAACATAGGCTGTTTTAATTCAGTCTCCTTAACTTAGATCTAAGGAAGGTGTCTTCTCTGGGACACATAGCAATCTCAGGTTCTTCTCACTATTTCATACCATTTTCTGAGTCACTCTAGTCCAAACTCTTTCTTACCTGTTAATCCAGTCACTCTCCGAATAACAGCTGTTATTAACTACACCCAATTTATGGAGAAGATGATTTGCCTTTAGCTACTCAGCAAAACCTGTTTAAGAACTGGGTGAAAAAATGTGGAGTCAGGCACCACACCAAGAACAGAAAGGAAAACTACCTTGAGCAAGAAAACCCTTTGCTACTCACTCCAAGAGACAGATTTTTCCTGTCTAAAACGAGCTTTTCCATTTTCACAGGTTTTCCAGATTCCCTCACTACAATCACTCTCCAAAATTGGTTCCTAACTCCCAACACAAAAAGTTTACAGCCAAAAATGGAAAAAGGAACTCTGTTTTAAGCACAAATTTCATGTTTCTCTATGCAGGCTGGAAGTTGGCATTGTGTAAAACTATAATTAGTGCCCTAGCTCTGGCTTTCTCAGGAGAAAAAGCCTTGGCCTTCCTCATCTCGCTTCACCTCTGGCCCACTGCCCTGCCACCATTCCTCTCGATCTTGGAGGCCAGAATGCCCTAGACCAGGCTCACTACAGGACGATTTCATTAACTGCAGCCCCACAGAGAAATCTGCTTTGGTCCTGAGTCCACTCCTTCCCAGATCAGAGCCCAGGGATGTGCCATGCACTACACAGAGACAATGTTTTGCCTCTCATTTAGGTTCTCAGAGCAGAGGCTCTCCATCACCTGACCACTTCCATCTGGTTCGTTGGTGAACACCTGAGATCCACAAAACCAAAACTCCCCCTTTATCCTTATGCTCGGCCCTTCCCCCACTCCCGGTAAACTGTACCAAGTAAAACTAAATCAATACTGACATTCCAATTATTAGATCAGCCTAATCCTTTTGTTAAGTGCACTTTTAAGAAATCTCTGCTCTTCCCTAATATCCTTTTTTTTTTTTTTTTTTTAAAGAAATGGGGTTTCACTTTGTTGCCCAAGCTGATCTCAAACTCCTGGCCTCAAGTAACCCTCTCACCTCACCCTCCCAAATTGAGATTACAGGCCTGAGCCACCACACAGCTCCATCATTCTTACCTTTCATAATCACAGTAAAATTTGCCTTTTCTCACATCTGGCTCATTTTGTACCAAATCCAACTAGGGTGTCCCATCTGAGTGCTTTCCTGTGACCCACCATATTTTCTGAAATGTGGTGAGCTTATTTCCATGGGTAGAAAGTTAGTGCTTTCTACCCACAGATGACACAGATGACAACCTAAGAATAAAGACGTGAATGGTAGATAGCAACAAAAACTGACACAGATAACAGGTCATCATCCATTTCTACTCCGAACTCCTCATCTATGAGTGTAAAGCTCAGGGGATTTTTTGGTGTTTTTTGGTTGGTTTCAGAGTCTCACTTTGTTACCCAGGCTAGAATGCAGTGGCATGATCTCAGGGCAGTGCAACCTTCGCCTCAGTGGGTTCAAGTGGCTCTCCTGCCTCAGCCTCCTGAGTAGCTGGGATTACAGACACATGCCAACACACCCAGCTAATTTTTGTATTTTTAGTAGAGATGGAGTTTCACCATATTGGCCAGGCTGGTCTCAAACTCCTGGCCTCAAGCAGTCCTACTGCCCTGACCTCCCAAAGTGCTTGGATTACAGGCACAAGTCACCATGTCCGGCAAAAGCTCAATGTTTCTTCAAGAAGTTTAACCTCCACCAATACTTTCTAAGAGTCCAGGCTGCTTGTACAAACCAACAAACTGAGCATCTGAGAAAAATGAGCAAGTCATAAAATAAACCACAACTACATGACAACCTTTAACTTCACTCATAATTAAAGCCAATAAACAATAATTCACCCAATTCTTTCAACTCAGATTAGCAGTTAAAATGTTCATGTGATCATTATGTTAACACTAAATGTCAATTTAACCAAAACTTGATATAATTACATCAGAAGATGAAGAAAAATGTAGAGAAGGAGGTGTCAGTTAAAACCTAATCTTCAGGCCGGGCGCGGTGGCTCAAGCCTGTAATCCCAGCACTTTGGGAGGCCGAGGCGGGTGGATCACGAGGTCAAGAGATCGAGACCATCCTGGTCAACATGGTGAAACCCCGTCTCTACTAAAACTACAAAAAATTAGCTGGGCATGGTGGCGCGTGCCTGTAGTCCCAGCTACTCAGGAGGCTGAGGCAGGAAAATTGCTTGAACCCAGGAGGCGGAGGTTGCGGTGAGCCGAGATTGCGCCATTGCACTCCAGCCTGGGTAACGAGCGAAACTCCGTCTCCAAAAAAAAAAAACCTAATCTTCAGGGGCTCACACCTGTAATCCCAGCACTTTGGGAAGCCAAGGTGGGCCGATCACTTGAGGTTAGGCGTTCAAGACCAGCCTGGCCAACATGGTGAAGCCCCAAGCTGAGAGCACGCTACTGCACTCCAGTCTGAGTGACGGAGCAAGACTCGATCTTAAAAACAAACTCTAATCTTCAAGTCAGGAATGGTGGCATATGCCTGTAGTCCTAGCTACTCTGGAGGATGAAGAAGGAAGATCGCTTGAGGCCAGAAGTTCAAGGATGCAGTGTGCTATGATGGTGTCTGTAAATAGCCACTGCACTGTAGCCTGGGTGACATAGTGAGATACTGTCTCTAGAAAAAAATAAAAACCTGATCTGATCTTCTGAAAGAGAAAGTCAATACAGAAGCTTAATTAACACAGTCAGGGTTGGAGGGTGATGCAAATTAAAAAACAGTAGAGTAGGCCAGGCGTGGTGGCTCACGCCTGTAATCCCAGCACTTTGGGAGGCTGAGGCGGGCGGATCACAGGGTCAAGAGATCGAGACCATCCTGGCCAACATGGTGAAACCCCGTCTCTACTAAAAATACAAAAAATAGCCGGGCATGGTGGCACGTGCCTGTGGTCCCAGCTACTCGGGAGGCTGAGGCAGAAGAATCGCTTGAACCCAGGAGGCGGAGGTTGTAGTGAGCTGAGATTGCACCACTGCACTCCAGCCTGGCAACACAGCAAGACTCCGTCTTATAAATAAATAAATAAATAAATAAATAAATAAATAAATTCCAGGTGGTTAAAAAAAAAAAACAGTAGAGTAAATGTAAGTTTTTTTTTTTTTTTTGAAATATGGAGATGAACAAAAGAAATAGCTAGAGGATTTAAAAGTGGTTGTGCCGGGCGCGGTGGCTCACACCTGTAATCCCAGCACTTTGGGAGGCCGAGGCGGGTGGATCACGACGTCAAGAGATCGAGACCACCCTGGTCAACATGGTAAAACCCCGTCTCTACTAAAAATACAAAAAATCAGCTGGGCATGGTGGCGTGTGCCTGTGATCCCAGCTACTCAGGAGGCTGAGGCAGGAGAGTTGCCTGAACCCAGGAGGCGGAGGTTGCGGTGAGCCGAGATCGCGCCATTGCACTCCAGTTGGGTAACAAGAGCGAAACTCCGTCTCAAAAAATAAAAATAAAAATAAAAGTGGTTGTTTCTAAAAAATGGGATGGGGTGAAGAAGGGCTACTGATTTTTGATTACAGGCCTTGCTAGTGTCATTATTGTTATCAACACCACCACCACCATCATGAGAGGTAACAGTTAGTGTCTATTTTCCATATACCAGAAAACTTTTCAGTTGCCTTTTCTGTATTATTTTATGCAATCTTTACAATTCTCACAACACAGGCAGGTACTATTTTGGTATCCATTTTACAGATGAGGAAAATTGACACATAGCAAGTAATTTTGCCCAATATCATTTCACGGGGAAGTGGCAGCGCTGAGACAGTGTAATTTGTCTTTTTATACCATGTACTTCTTAACTTTTTAAAAAAGTTATACCATATACAAAACTTTTAAAAAAAACCTACCAAAGTAGTAATTTATATGCTAAATTGTTAACAATATACATGCACACAGACACTTCACAGCACAGCATCTGAAAACAAAAATGGCCAGTTAAACGAGGATGTGAGCTATCTCCACTCTACGTGACACAAGGCTCACAAGGGGGCAAAGGCAGTCATGACATTGCTGTCATACCACAATATAAGACTGAAACTGAACAGATGCCCCCGTACACAGGCTGAGCCCATACCTCCACCTGATGAATGTGAACCCCTGTGCTTCACTGAGGAACAGTCCAAACTGCCCTCTCTCATTTTATTCCCACTGATATCATTTTCTGCAACTAGGAATAAAAAGGAAAAACACCTTCTAATCCCTAAATCAAGTCAGCTTCCAGGATCCTTGTTACCAGCTAGACAAAGAATATACCTATATCAAAAAGGGCTCATGCTTATCCTCATCCTGGGATCTGGCATGAAACACTCTCCCCAGTGAAATGTACGCTTAACAAAATTCTACAGGTAGTTTTAGCAGATAGATAGCCCTTTTGAAGCCTATCCATGGATCCCAGGCTAATCTAAAAACTCGTGCCCTACAGGGAAACTGTCTGCTACCACTGGAGGGGAAGAGAAGGAAAGATAAGACTTGACCAACTTCCAGTCTCTTTTTTCTTATCAGCAGTTTATACAAAGTAGAAAAAGACCACAGTCAAAATCCCATACCCATAGGAATAAATACCTGTAGGAACCCAGGGACATTAAGTACATTTTAAAATGTTAAGCTGCTTTTTTAGAAACAAAGTCTCACTCTACTGCTAAGGCAGAAGCACAGTGGCACAATCATAGCTCACTGTAACCTCAAACTACTGGGCTCAAGTGATCCTCCCACCTCAGTCTCCAGGGTAGCTAGCTAGGCTACAGGTGCCACACTCAGCTAATTATTATTATTATTATTTTTTTTTTTTTTTAATTTTCAGTAGAGACAAGGTCTCACTGTGTTGCTCAGGTTGGTCTGGAACTCCTGGGATCATCCTACCTCGGCCTCCTAAAGCACTGGAATTACAAGCATGAGCCACTGTACCTGTTCAACTTTCTTTGCAGGGCATGACATCCAGTGTGAATGCAAAGAATGCTGGGAGCCGTGGCTCATACCTGTAACCCCAACACTTTGTGGGGCTGAGGCTGGAGGATCACTGGAATGCAGAGTTTGAGATCAGCCTCTGAGTGAATTTAAAAGAATTTTTAAATTAGCTGGTTATGGTGGCACACTAATATGGTCCCAGCAACTCAGGAGGCTGAGGCCAGAGGACTGCTTGAGTCCAGCAGGTTGAGGCTGCAGTGAGCAGTGATCATGCCAATGCACTCCAGCCTGGGCAACAGAGCAAGACCCTGAGTCTCAATCAATCAACGAACATAAATTGAGTCTCAAAAAACAAAATAAATAAATAAATAAATTGAGTCTCAATCAACGAACAAACAGAAAATGGATGGCAGCTGCCATCTGCAGGGGCACCCCCCTTCCTCAAAATACTGCTGATGAGAATAAAATATTTCCCGTATCTCAAGGAGACTGATATTTAGCTGATGAAAAACAACTCAGATGTAGTTAATTGTTATACAGCTAAAATAATGTCACATCTCAAGGGACATGCTCTCCAAAGAGCTGCAAAGAAAAAAAGTCTGCTTCCCAAGAGAGGTAACATTCATTTTGTAAGTATTACATCTGTGCATAAATATATATTTGTAATTGAAAAGAAAAAGCTTTATGAGGAAACAAATTATAGCAACCAATCTCTGAGGAAGAGTGGGCCCAGAAGATACAGGAAAAAAAATGTGCCTTTCCTACCCTCTACTATGCACAGAATATTCACCTCCAGTCACCAAAACATGTGAGGATTTCTCCTCACCAGCAATCAATCAGTTCGCCGGCAGATACCAGCTGGGTGTCCTGTAACTCAATTCTGACACAATCTACCTGGAGAGAGCACCATATCCCATAGGTTTAGGGCTCAGTCCCCAAGATTGCCCCACACTTCAGATACCATGCCAGGTCCCAGGCTATGACCTGTGCTTCTAACAGAGGCTTTTAAATCAGGGTTCTCATGACCCCTCCTTAGGTACGCTTAATTTGCTAGTGTGGCTCACTGAACTCAAAGAAACACTTCCTTATTATGTTTACCTACTTATTATAAAGGAAACAACTTATAATTTATTATAAAGATTACAAAGGAAACAGAGGAACAGCCATATTAGAAAGACACAAAGGACAAGGCATGTGAGAAGGGTGCAAAGCTTCCACACTCTCTGGAGGCAGTCACCCTCCAGGAACCCCCACCTGTTCTGCTACCTGGACGCTCATTCAAACACTGTCCTTTTGGGTTTTTATGGAAACTTCATTACATATACATCATTGATCACATTGCTGACATTAGTGATCAGCTCGACCTTTAAAGCCCCCTCTCCCTCTCTCCTCCCTAGAGGTCAGGGGCACGAAGGTGCAAGTTCTAACACCATAATCACATGGTTGTTTCCCTGGCAACCACCATCCTGGCTATCCAGGATCCCACCAGAGTTACCTTCTCAGAACAAAAGATGCTCCTATTACCTGGGAAATTCTAAGGGATTTAAGAGCTCTATTATCACCCAGAAAATTCCAAGGGATTTAGGAGCTCTGTTATCACCCAGGAAATTACAAAAGTTTTAGGTGCTGTGTCAGAAACATATTAGAACAAGAGATTCCCCTAGTGTCCCTATCCACAAGGGTTTTAGGAGCTCTATGCCAGGAATGAGGGGATAGAAACCAAATATTATATTTCTTTTTTTTTTTTTTTGAGAAGGAGTTTTGCTCTTGTTACCCAGGCTGGAGTGCAATGGCGCGATCTCAGCTCACCGCAACCTCCGCCTCCTGGGTTCAGGCAATTCTCCTGCCTCAGCCTCCTGAGTAGCTGGGATTACAGGCACGCGCCACCATGCCCAGCTAATTTTTTGTATTTTTAGTAGAGATGGGGTTTCACTATGTTGACCAGGATGGTCTTGATCTCTTAACCTCGTGATCCACCTGCCTCGGCCTCCCCAAAGTGCTGGGATTACAGGCGTGAGCCACCGCACCGGCCCATGTATTTCTTATTATATCACAGCACCACAGGTGCTGAAAGATTTTATTTTTACTTCTCACTTGGAATATCTCGTGTTCATCCACACTGAATGCCAACTAGCAGGAAGGAGCCGTTCTAGGTGCAGACACTGCAGGAGGAGGCATAAGTGCCCTTTCAGGCTTTCAGTGACACACAACAGAGCAGAGGAGGTTTTCTGGACTCTGAAGCCAGGAGTTTAAATGTCAGCCCTACCTGGCACTCTGCTACAGCACAGTGGATACTTAACACCTTGGTGCTGCAGTCTTCTTATGTTGAAATTGGGGATAATTATAGTACCTTACCTTAAGGGGCTGTGAGAGGAAATAAAGGCATTAATACAAATAATACATTCACAATAGCACTCAGTATATAGTTAGTGCTCAGGAAGTATTAGCTATTACCAAAAGAAATGCAGTGAAAAGAGAAAAACAATAAACACATGCAAAATTATTTCAGATGGTATCGGTGATATAAGAAAATAAGGCAGTGGAATCAAGATGTGCAGTAGGCCCTCCATTAGTATTATACCAACATTTTACAAGAACATGTGTTACTTCTGATTAAGAATAAAAAGTGGCGGGCCGGGCGCGGTGGCTCACGCCTGTAATCCCAGCACTTTGGGAGGCCGAGGCGGGTGGATCACGAGGTCAAGAGATCAAGACCATTCTGGTCAACATGGTGAAACCCTGTCTCTACTAAAAATACAAAAAATTAGCTGGGCATGGTGGCGCGTGCCTGTAATCCCAGCTACTCAGGAGGCTGAGGCAGGAGAATTGCCTGAACCCAGGAGGCGGAGGTTGCGGTGAGCCGAGATCACGCCATTGCACTCCAGCCTGGGTAACAAGAGCGAAACTCCATCCCAAAAAAAAAAAAAGAAAAGTGGTAAAACATGATAAGGGTTATTCTCTTTTTTAGAGATAGGGTCTCTCCAACTGTCACCCTCAAATTCCTGGGTTCCACAGATCCTCCTAGCTCAGCCTCCTGAGTAGCTCGAACTACAGGTACATGCCACCACACCTGGCTTATTACTTATTTTTTGTAGAGATGGGGATCCTACTATGTCGCACAGGCTGGTCTCAAACTCCTTGCCTCAAATGATCCTCCTTTCTTGACTTCCTAAAGTGCTGGGATTACAGGCATGGGCCACCAAGCCCAACCAAAAGTTGGCCTTTCTAATAAGTTAGAAGCCTGTGCCATCCCTCAAAAAAACCTGTGGCCTAACGACTTCTTGAAACTCAATCATGTCCCTAATTTTTGCTGCAAATACAGGGTTCATTTAAAGATGACTTTCCCAGAACTATACATGTGAGATTAAATTTTCAAATCTTACATTCTGATATGAGAATGAGAAACAAAAAAAGACGCAGATGAACTCCCAGGTAACCCAATCTCACAATCATGGTTTCAAAAAAAACAGACTCCAATACATTCACTCAAGCACGTTTAAGCAGCTACAATATTCTAGGCACAATGGACACAGATAAAGACAGTGACCTTAAAACTCAGTGTACTGGGAAGACAGCAACGTGAGGTATCAGAGGAAGACAAACACAGGATGCAAACCACAACTCAGATGGCAGTGAACTGACAGAACACTTCCTAGAGGAAGTGACAGCTGAAGATGTCTTTGAAGGATGAGTAAAAGTGACCACACAAAAGAGGCATATCAGAAGCAGCGGCATCAACTCGTGCAGAGGTGTGGAGGTCAGCTCTCAAGAGCTGGGAACTGGAAGTGCTGACAACTCAGGGTAGGAGAAGACCAGTATGGCAAAGAGGAAGTGACAGGAAGCAAGGCTGAAGGGACTAAGCCTCCTATGGCTTAGCTGGGAGAAAAGGATGACGGCAAGACTGAAGGCAAAGAAGAGTTACTGAAGAACATAGGGGATGGAGAGGCGGCAGTGGAGTTGCATTTTTAATAGATGACTCTAGCAGCAATGTGGAGAATGTTTTGGAGGTGGTCCAGATTGGCAGCTGGGAAATCAGTCAGTGGAGAGTTTTACAGGCAAGAAATGACGGATGCAGAATGGGAGGAGAAATGATTTCAAGAGAAATTCAGAAAGGAAGATTCTGAAGAATTCTTAAGAATTTCTGAAGATTCAGAAAGGAAGAAAGTAAGATTGACTGCACCAGGATAGATGTGGGAGACTGTAGAAGCTCGGGAGTAACAGAGATGTTTGTAAGGTTTCTGTCTTCTGCATCTGTGTGGAGAGAAAATACAGGTAGAGCAGCAGCTCCGTGGCTGGAAACAGAAGGAGGCACGGTCCTGTTAGGAGTCTCGTTCTGGATAAACATCAGTTAAGAACATGATGTGGAAATGCCCAGGGACAGCTGAATAAATGAGAAAGAAGCCCAGGAAAGGACTCAAGGCAGGAAATAACCAACCTGCGAATCATTGACAAATGGAGAATATAGAATACGGAGAGGGAGAAAACCAGTGAACCAAGAAAGGGATTCTGAGGCATGACATGGATGGCCACAGGCAGAAAAGGGCCCAGAGATGACTGAGAAGAATGGTGAGTGAAGAAAGCCAAGGAGCCAAGAGCAGTGAAACCAATAAAAGCTTCCCAGAGCACGGGGCACTGTCACGTGTTACAGAACAGTAAAGGTAAAGAATCTACAGCTTGAACTGGATGTAGAGACTATGTGATTGCTAGCGACTTTAGCAAGAAAAGCTTTAGCGTAGTCATTAACACTTTCCGATCCCTCTTGACCGGTGACAGCACTTGATGACTGCAGCATTTATTTGGTACTTAGCATACCCTCAACAATCAGACTGAAGCCCTCCCTGTGCATAAGACTGGGGACACAAGAGGGATAACGGACACTCCAGAATCCTGGAATCTAGAAGTCAAGTGTAAACAACACAAGAGAATGGCTGCTACAGGAAACAGTAAAGGGAGTATTACTTAATTCAGTTTGGCAGACACTTAAAACACCTACCATGTGGCCGGGTATGACACTGGGCACTGGGTTAACACGAGTCAGACCTAGACATACAAGCTCCCTGACGTCAGGGCCTTTCTCTAATGCACTGCTACATTCCCAGCACCTCACAGGTGTCTGACACACTGTAAGTAATCAATACATATTTACTGAATGAATGATTGAATGAACAAAGACATGAACCTTTTCTTTCAGGAGCAGGAAGGAGTGGAAGCTTCAAAAGCTGCAATTTTAATTCAAGGACATGTGAAGAATTAAAAAATAAAAAATAAGAAAAAGCTGCAATTTGTGACCTGGATTAAAGAAATAGTAGGATTTTGCTAGGCTCATGAAGATTTTTATGTTCATTTTATACACACACACATACACACACACACAAATATATATTTCCTGTACAAGATTAAGTTACTAGAGTCACAAAGGTAATGGCGAAACACTACCTTGCCTCTAGTAGGTTAACAAGAAACAGTTGATAGGAGAGGTAGCGATGGGTGGGGAGGGCTTTCTGTGGTTTTGGGAATAATCTATGTTAATCATATGATAATTCATTGAACCATACACATTTACAATTTATGCATTTTGCTAGGTGTTCCATTTGTAATTGGAAATTTTTTTTATAAGATGCTAATAAACTGCTTTTTCTCCCCCTAACTACCTATTACAAAACAAGAAAGAGACTTTAACTCTTTTGGGAAAAAGGCACAACTTAACTACAGAAAAGGATAGCTAAGGCCTACAACAAGCTGGTAACACAAGAATTAGAAACTTCAAAGGTCGACCCAGGACGAAGGTGCCCAATATCTGACTAGTTATGGGCCTTTTCAGCAAAGATGTAATACCTCACAATAGTCAGTTTTAAAGGCTCCTTATCACTATCAGTGCCTCCGTTCCTGGACCCTGTCAGGCACAGGTGCCAGGCAGCAGTGCTGGCTAGAGCTGGACAGCAAGATTGGCCAAAGATACACTGGAGGGACAGGCTCAAGGGATTGATTGCACCACATGCTGACGATGTTACTGACTATGGTCAATAACAATGTACTAGGCCGGGCGTGGTGGCTCAAGCCTGTAATCCCAGCACTTTGGGAGGCCGAGGCGGGTGGATCACGAGGTCAAGAGATCGAGACCATCCTGGTCAATATGGTGAAACCCCGTCTCTACTAAAACTATAAAAAATTAGCTGGGCATGGTGGCGCGTGCCTGTAATCCCAGCTACTCAGGAGGCTGAGGCAGGAGAATTGCTTGAACCCAGGAGGCGGAGGTTGCAGTGAGCCGAGATCACGCCATTGCACTCCAGCCTGGGTAACAAGAGCGAAACTCCGTCTCCAAAAAAAAAAAAAAAAAAAATAACAATGTACTGTATAGTTGAAAATTGCCAGAAGAATAGAATTCAAGTGTTCTCACCACAAAAAAATGACTGCGGTAATAGATATGCTAAGTAGCCTGATTTAACCATTCACAATGTATAAATACATTACAAAACATAAATGTGTGCACCATAAATATATTTTCACTTGTCAATTAAAATCAATGAATAACTATTTTAAAACATTTTTAAAGGCTGGCCAGGCCAGGCACAGTGGCTCAAGCCTGTAACCCCAGCACTTTGGGAGGCCGAAGCTGGCACATCACTCGAAGTGGGAGTTGGAGACCAGCCTGGCCAACATGATAAAACCCCATCTCTACTAAAAATACAAAAATTAGACAGGCATGGTAGCATGCACCTGTAGTCCCAGCTACTCAGGAGGCTGAGGCAGGAGAACTGCTTGAACCTGAGAGGCGGAGATCTGCACTATTGCACTCCAGCACGAGCGAGCTGAGATCGTGCTACTGCACTCCAGCCTGGGTGACAGAGCTAAGATTTAAAAAAAAAAAAAAAAAAAAAAAAAAAAGAAAGAAAAAAGAAAAAAATCAGAGAGTGACTTTAACTTTTAACTTTAAATTCTTATTATCAAGCTCTTAAGGAACTGTCATCTATTTTGTTTAACTCAATGCTTTTTTTGTTGTTGAAATGAGATAGGCTTGTTTCATTAGTCAGTGGTTACATTTTTCTCTACCTCCTTTTGTAGAGAAATTAAACATTTGAGAGCAGAAGGAATAGAATACTGAGTGATACATAGCGTTTGAACAAGAGAGTAGTGAATATTCTCAGGAAGGAAATGCAAGCTGAGTGAGCCCTCCTTGTCTGACTACAGAGGGAGGACACAAGCTCAAGTGGGCATCAGATTGGCCATTTTATTTCTGGAGACATCCATTGTTAAGGTGGAAAAGCTTGTGTTTTGGAGGCGTCTTCTGGGAAGAACTCAGTCCTAGGCCTGCCATGAGGCCCTGCTTGCTGGGTCTTGGTGGAGTTTAAGGTGTTTGGGGTGTGATCGAATTGAAGCTTTAAAATGTCTCCACTTCAAGTTAGGATTGAGAACCCAAGATTTGTTCAGAAAATGCTTCCTTGTTGAGCTAGGCCCAGGCAGCTTGATGGAGTGGCGCATGTGGGTGTTGGAGTTAACCAGGCTTGTGTTAACATCCTGCTCCGCCACTTTTAATCTGTTTCTTCTGAACCTATTCCTACATCTGTGAAAAGGAGATAATGTCTGGTGTACAGAAGTGTTAGGATTAAACAATAAACTGTGTGCAGAGGTATACACATGGCAATGCTTATGCAGTGGGCAAAAGTCACTTGCCGGTACTGTGATTCATGTTCTGTGCAGTTGTGCTGTCCAGAGAGGCTCATTGGCCAGCCTTCCCCTGCCCCCACCCTCCACCGCTGACCCCAAGACTTGCCGTGTTACCCAGACTGGATTGTAGTGGCGTGATCTCAGCTCACTGCAGCCTCCACTGCAGGTTCAATCAGTTCTCCTGTCTCAGCCTCCCGAATAGCTGAGACTATAGGTGCACGCCACCACACCCAGCTAATTTTTGTATTTTTAGTAGAGATAGGGTTTTACCATATAGGCTGGTCTTGAACTCCTGACCTCAAGTGATTCACCCACCTCAGCCTCCCAAAGTGCTGGGATTACAGGCATGAGCCACTGCACCCAGCCTGATTTTTTTTTTAATGTACCACTAAATAGGCATCTAAGCCATCTAGCGTGCACACTTACACCAAGCTCTGTGACTGACAGTGTGCCAGCAAATCTTATTCAAGAGATAGGAACCCAAGAGAAAATACAAATGTGAACAGCAAACAGACAGCTCTCTACATCCCCCAGCAACAGGTTTAATGCTAAAACTAGCATTAGAAGTGGTAACTGAGCAAAGTAACTCATTCTTCAAACATTCCACAGATATTTGAGTGTCTAATGTGTACAATTTTTTTTTTTTTTTTGTTTTTTTTTTTTTTTTTTTAGATAGAGTTTCACTCTTGTTACCCAGGCTGGAGTGCAATGGCGCGATCTCGGCTCACCGCAACCTCCGCCTCCTAGGTTCAGGCAATTCTCCTGCCTCAGCCTCCTGAGTAGCTGGGATTACAGGCACGTGCCACCATGCCCAGCTAATTTTTTGTATTTTTAGTAGAGACGGGGTTTCACCATGTTGACCAGGATGGTCTCGATCTCTTGACCTCGTGATCCACCCGCCTCGGCCTCCCAAAGTCCTGGGATTACAGGCTTGAGCCACCGTGCCCGGCCTAATGTGTACAATTTTAAATAGAGTGGTCATGAGGAGACACATGAGCAACGCTTGAAAACAGGGAAGATGGTTAATTACACTGATATCAAGAGGTGCCCTGGCAGAATGAACAGCCAGTGCAAAGGACCCATTTGTAGGACCCTCCCAATCTTGTTACAGACTTAATTTACTAGGAGTAAAATGGGAAGCCACTGCAGGGTTATATCAGAGCAGGGAATTATCCAACTTTTTTTTTTTTTTTTTTTTGAGTTGGAGTCTTGGTTTCAGAGTCTTGCTCTGTTACCCAGACTGGAGTGCAATGGCGCAATCTTAGCTCACTGCAACCTCCGCCTCCCGGGTTCAAGGGATTCTCCCGCCTCAGTCTCCCAAATAGCTAGAATTACAGGCACTCACCACCATGCCCGGCTAATGTTTGTAGTTTTAGTACAGACGGGGTTTCACCATCTTGGCCAAGCTGGTCTCGAAGTCCTAACCTCGTGATCTACCTTCCTTGGCCTCCCAAAGTGCTGGGATTACAGGCATGAGCCACCGTTCCCAGCCTATCCAGCCTATCCAACTTTTACTTTAACGGGATCACTGTGGCTGTTATGAGAATGGAATGTGTATACAAAGAAGGAAGAGGGAGATGGGTCAGGAGACAACTGCAATGATGATGGCGACCTGGACCAGGGTAGAAGCAAAGGAGTGGAAAAGTGCTCAGACTGCAGATATGTTGTGAAGGCAGGGCCAACAGGATTTCTTCATTGACTGGATCCAACTGACTTAGCGATTATGAATACAAACATGTTTGAAGACCACAGTCCAAAGTCAGCACTCTTACCAGCCCATTCTTCATAAGCTCTCTCTAGACAGCCTGAGAGACTACAAAAGTAAGAAAGATTAGTCAAGGATAACCCCAAGGCTTTAGGCCTGAGCAACTAGAAAGATGTAGTTGTCATCAACTGAGATGGTGAACGCTGATAACTGAGCATGTTTAAGGGGTGAGATGAGGAGTTCAATATTGGATATGTTGAGACTCCTATGATACATGGAGTTTGAAAAAAAAATCCTTAGTATTTGGTTATTCAACAAACATTTGAGAAACTCATCCTTCCTGTTTTTGGACCATGTATTAGTGTTTTGGACCATGCAATAGTGAGGTAAAACAAAGTCCCTGATCCTGAGAGCTTAGTCTAGAGAAGAAGAGACTAAACAAGCAAAGATCACATAGGGAGGGGATACAAAAATTCTATAACTTAGGACTGTTTAGGATGCTTTAGCAACACAGAAGAGGAACACCCAAAAAGAGCAAAAGAGCAACATCTGCAAAGGCTTAAAAGTGACAGTAAGTCATACAGGGTCCTCGGACCTTCAGGAAATCTAACTGGTATCCAGTTGAGAAGAATGTTGGCAAATGGCAGGGTATGTCAGTCTTTCAGAACCCCACCAAAGACAGCTTACAAATGCCTACCACTTACACAGGTTCAGATTTAAGAAGTACTTTGTCTGTGTGATCAGTGGTAACAATTACGGGATACTCAAAGCTAGTTACAGAATGTGAAGAGGTAAAGGCTGTAAGGACCCTCTTCTGTAGATGAATATACAGGTATTTAATAAGTGGCAACAGTGGGCTGGAACACAAGTGTTGTGGTTTGAAAGTATCCTCCAAAGTTCATGTGTTGGAAACTTGATGCCCAATGTGTCAGTGTTGGGAAATGGGGCCTGATGGGAGATGTTTGGATCATTGAGGCACTGCCCTCATGAGCTGGATTAATGCCATTATTGTGGAGCAGATTTGTTATCACAGGGGTGGGTTCCTTATAAAAGGATGAGTTTGAACCTCTTGTGTACAAGGACACCCACTTTCTCTCTCCCTCCTCTCCTCTTGGGATGGCCATGACACAGCAAATAGGCCAGGTGTCAGACCCTCAGCTTTGGACTTCTTAGCCTCCAGAACCGTGAGAAATAAATTTCTGTTCATTATCAGGTATTCTGCTATAGCAGCACAAAACAGACTGAGACACCAAGCTACCTAAACCAGTTGTCTTCAAACTAGGGTACATAAAAGCTTCCCAAGCCACATGAAGGCAAGGAGACTCTTTCACAATCAGGCTTCTCCCACTTTGCAAAATAAAGGCCTATCACCCCTCCCATCCTGAACCCATGCAAAAAGGTGATCTAAAATACCAGTGCTGATACTGGAAAATGTATGACTTAATGACTGAATAACAATTCCTTTTACAAGTCTGGAGGTTTCTGGTTTTACTGCTTTCTACAAAACTAGAGGAAATGAATAGCAAGCTAGTTGATTAATAAAAATCCCTGCATTTTGACATATAATTTCAAAGGTAAAAACTGGGTCTTGAGTGACCTTGATATAACAATATTCTTTCCATTCCCATCTACTGACTTATGTCAACAGCGTTCCTTAAACCTTGGACAATTATACAAACGAAAAATCTTATTCTAGTATTAAATACTAATTATCCACAGAATCATGAAATTGGGGGTAGAAGACTCTATCTCATCAAAATGCTTTCTTCAAAAAAAATGTATAATACATCCATTTGTTTTGACGAATTTTATACTAGTAAGTACAACAGTAATGCAATCCAAAAGAAATAAATACTTAGATTCATGAGAACAGGAAATAAAATTTTAATGTATACTTTTGTCACGTATAATAGAATGACCAATAAAATGTTTTCAAGCATAAAAATAAATTAATTAAATTAATGTTTTACAGGGAAGTGGAACTGAAATATGATTGAGGAAAAAAGAAAAATGAATATTTCTGACTCAAAATCTTGTTCATCTGTATGTTTTAAAATGTATGACAATGGTCAAATTATTACAGTGTTTAGAACCCATCAGATACATTTTAAAAAATAATAAAACAATTGTTTTTAAGTGTATATTTACAATATATCAGAAATTACTTCCTTTTCAACACTTTACTTATAATGAAAAAAACTGATGTCGAAAATATCTGATGGGGCCCAGTGCAGTGGCTCATGCCTGTAGTCCCAGCTCTCTAGGAGGCCAAGGCAGGAGGACTGCTTGAGGCCAGGAGTTCAAGGCCAGCCTGGGCAACACAGTGAGACACAGTCTCTAAAAAAGTAATAATAATAACTAATTTAAAATATATATGTATAACACATATAAACTATAAATATGTAAATTACATATAGATATATAATATATAATTATATATATTTTATAATACATAAGAGAATTACGGAGAATTCTTCATCCCTTTTTGCACATGTATATATTTATATATATATGCGTGTATATATATATATATATAACATATACATAATTATATATTTTATAATATATAAAAATGTTTTATAATATATAAAAATATATACATGTGCAAAATGGGATGAAGAATTCTCCAAAATTCTTAGTGGTTATGAATGTAAAAATGTCTTTTAGACTATAGTCCAAAATCAGCTCTCTTCACCAGCTTTCTCTAGACAGCCTAGGAGACTAGAAGCCTGCAAAGGTCAAAGACAGTGCTCATCTCCACTCCCAAGGAAAAGCAAACCCAGAGACACAGAACTTTGGACTTCTAGACGACAGGCAAGGGAAAGCAGAGCATGCTAGCTGAGATGACAAAACAGCCCCTGAACCTGCTAGTCAGCCATTAAAAAAAGGTAAAAATATTAGACCAAATAGTATACTTATGGGCTGAATAAAAAAGGAAGCACAACTCTATAACCCACACAAAATTCTTATGTTTCTGCTATGTATGTACCAGGCAAAATTCTTACAAAGACCACATGGGACAGGAAGAAATGGTACTGCTTGCTGGTCACCTGTCCCATAGAGTACTGAAGTTTAAGTGTGGGTGTTCACAGAAATACTGACACTTTTCCTGTAGTTTCTTTCACAGGGAGACACCAAGTAAAAACAACTGCTTTAAAAATAAACAAAAGAAAAAAAATCCATGTTATGGGAAGAGTATTGCTAATAGTGAGTTGGCAAAACAAACTGATTTTTTCAGAGTTGTCACCTTCTCTCATTGTTCAAAATTCTCAAGCATACATTTAGAAGCATTGTCCCCTTACCTAATCAAATCACCGCTTATAACTCCTGAAAGCCTAATGCTGGAGGGCTTTATATGTTCTTCCTATTTTTCAGGTTATATTAAATTGTCTACTAATGGTACTTTTTTAGTTTTTTTCTGAGATAGGGTCTTGCTGTATCGCCCAAGTTGGATTGCAACGGTGGGATCAAACCTCACTCCAGCCTCGACCTCTCAGGGTGCAGGCAATCCTCCCATTTGAGCCTCCAAAGTAGCCTAAGTAGCTGGGACTACAAGTGCATGCCACCAAGGGACCAGGTAATGTTTCTGGTTTTTTTTTTTTTTTTTTTTGGTAGAGATGGAGTTTCACTGTGCTGCACAGTCTGGTCTTGAACTCCTGGGCTCAAGCAATCTTTCACTCTCAGCCTCCCAAAGTGTGAGCATTACAAGCAAGCGTGAGCCTCCCAGCCTACTAATGGTTCTTTTATGATTGTAAATACTTTGGCTTTCTCTACATGAATTCTCAGTAAAAGTCTACAAAACCTTTACTCTTGAATACATGTAAACTGAATGTATTTTTTGTCAATAGCTAACAACTGATATAACTTTCTTTTTTTTTTGAGACGGAGTTTCCCTCTTGTTACCCAGGCTGGAGTGCAATGGCGCGATCTCGGCTCACCGCAACCTCCGCCTCCTGGGTTCAGGCAATTCTCCTGCCCCAGCCTCCTGAGTAGCTGGGATTACAGGCACGCGCCACCATGCCCAGCTAATTTTTTGTATTTTTAGTAGAGACGGGGTTTCACCATGTTGACCAGGATGGCCTTGATCTCTTGACCTCGTGATCCACCCGCCTCGGCCTCCCACAGTGCTGGGATTACAGGCTTGAGCCACCGCCCCCGGCCAACTGATATAACTTTCATTTCGCCATTTAAAAAGTCCGGTATTTTCCTCTGAATTTTCATGTAAATTTTGCAATTAGTTATTCATAAGGAAATATTTCACTTCTTAAAAGTTTTGGGCCAGGCAAAGTGGCCCAGGCCTGTAATCTGAGCACTTTGGGAGGCCAGTGCAGGTAGATTGTTTCAGTCCAAGAGTCAGAGACGAGCCTGGGCAACATGGCGAAACTGTCTCTACAAAACGTACAAAAATTAGCCAGGCACAGTGGCACCCACCTTAGTCCCGGCTACTCAGAAGACTGAGGTGGAAGGATGGCTTGAGCCAGAGAGACGGAGGTTGCAGTGAGCCATGATTGCACCACGGTACTCCAACTTAGCCCAACAAAGTGAGACCCATCTCAAAAAAAAAAAAAAAAGTTTTGATTTGCTATTTTGTGCAGGGTTAAAGTTTTAGGTAAGATCGAAAACAAGTTAAAATATTTATTTTGGCCAGGCGCGGTGGCTCACGCCTCTAATCCCAACACTTTGGGAGGCCGAGGCGGGTGGATCACAAGGCCAAGAGATCGAGACCATCCTGGTCAACAAGGTGAAACCCCGTCTCTACTAAAAAAATACAAAAATTAGCTGGGCATGGTGGCACGTGCCTGTAGTCCCAGCTACTCGGGAGGCTGAGGCAGGAGAATTACTTGAACCCAGGAGGCGGAGGTTGCGGTGAGCCGAGATCGTGCCATTGCATTCCAGTCTCGGTAACAACAGGGAAACTCCGTCTCAGAAAAAAAAAAAAAAAAAAAAAAATTATTTTAAATTATTTTGAAAAGGTATTTGAAAATGTTTCTATTGTTAAGCAACTTTGTTGTCAAAAAATGTGTACCTATAAAACTCAGAAACAGGAACTTGTAAAAACTTGCAAATAGAAATTACATTTTTAATCTATTTTAAAATATTTCAAATGAGGATTTTCAATGGGTTTTGAATATACTAGTTAAACTTTAAATGTAGCACCCCGGTTTGCAAAAATAGCTGATGGACAACAAAAAATGAAAATTTTCTAGCTCATTTTAAAGAAAAGCCACAGCATAATTGGAGGATGGGAATATCATGCTTTAGTAAATACTGCAAAATGACGACTTTCTTCTATTTGGATCTCTTTATGGGGTACCTTTTTCAAACATGATAACCATTAAATAAAAATTCAAGCCAGGCGCGGTGGCTCAAGCCTGTAATCCCAGCACTGTGGGAGGCCGAGGCGGGTGGATCACGAGGTCAAGAGATCGAGACCATCCTGGTCAACACGGTGAAACCCCGTCTCTACTAAAAATACAAAAAATTAGCTGGGCATGGTGGTGCGTGCCTGTAATCCCAGCTACTCAGGAGGCTGAGGCAGGAGAATTGCCTGAACCCAGGAGGCGGAGGTTGCGGTGAGCCGAGATCGCACCATTGCACTCCAGCCTGGGTAACAAGAGCGAAACTCCGTCCCCAAAAAAAATAAAATAAATAAATAAATAAAAATTCAGAAGACTAAATTTAGAACAAAACCTTCAATCATGAATGATCACCAAAACTACTGCCACCAAGGTCATTCAAGAATCACCACATATTAAACAAGATTTTTAAAAATAAAACCTCTTATGGCCGGGCACAGTGGCTCATGCCTGTAATCCCAGCACTTTGGGACGCCGAGGCGGGCAGATCACGAGGTCAAGAGATCGAGACCATCCTGGCCAACATAGTGAAACCCCGTCTCTATAGAAAATAAATAAATAAATAATAAAAAATAAAAAATAAAACCTCTTTCAAACGTCAATCACAAATAATATTTTCGTAACAAAAGATTTTACACCATTAAAGAAATTATGTTTCTAAACATTTCATTTTTCTCATTTTTTATTCCTACCTTATATGTCATAATTATATGTGGGTTATGCTTACATATTTTATACATATGATGAAAGGATCAAATGCTCATGATAAATCTGCTTAATGATTAAAATGGTTTAATGGACAAGACAGCACACAGACATATGCATAGACACATATAAAAGTATACTCTCAACCTTTTTTTGTTGATTTTTAAATACTGAAATACAAATCTAAGATTTAGAGACTTAAGTAGTTCCAACAGCACCACCACAGCGCCCACTAACAAAAAAGGTCAGGTCTTCAGCAGTGACATTCCCAAACACAATCCGTCTCCATCACAGAACCTCATAAAAGCAAGACTTGACAAAGAAATGACATGAAAGCAAATGCTACTAAGTGAACTGGTAGGTGACCGCCAACAGAGTGAGCATCAGAAACCATGCTTCAAAGACACTGAAGGAACAAAGAAGAAATATAGCCTGAGGAAAGGCAGCAGGAGAGGAACTACTAGAGGCAGCAGGACCCAGGGTTTCTTCATTCTACCAGACATCGTGCTAGGCATGGCTCAGTGAATCAGCAGGAGAGTTTCAGGCAGAGCAGACACCAAGTGCGGACATCCTTGGCTGAGGGAAAACCTGCCATGCCAAGAGTGGGTTTGGCTGGACTAGCCAGAGCAAGGAGGAAAGGGAAGGAGGTCAGAAGGGCCAGATGACACCAGGCATTCCCGGCCACGGCAGCAGTTTGAGGTGACAGAAAACACACAATGCCAGCTCTGAGAAAAACAGCAGAAGGACCAAACCAGCCCCCACAGTTCCAGGAGCACCTGATAGGAAGGTGTGGAATACGTGATCTGGCTGGATGGGGATGGCAACCGAGGTTCCAGGAACAGGACAGTGAGAGCCGACATGGGTCCTGGGCACATTCTGAAGCACTCCAAAAGCAGATGCTGACTCATGGCCAAGCTGCCCTGAGGTAGCAGTCCCCTTTCCTCTCTTGTCCTGTATTACACACAGCCCAGCCTCCCTAAAAATACTCACAAGAAGAGGCCACCGCTTATGGAGAAAGTTCAAAACAGGCACAGATTTTTAAAAAGGAAAAAAACAATGCCGGGTACAGTAGCTCACACCTGTAATCCCAGCACTTTGGGAGGTCAGGAGTTCAAGACCAGCCAACATGGTGAAACCCCATCTCTACTAAAAATACAAAAATCAGCCAGATGTTGTAGTGGGTATCTATAATCCCAGTTACTCAGGAGGCTGACACAGGAGAATCGCCTGAACTTGGGAGGCGGAGGAGATTGCAGTAAGCCGAGGTCACGCCCTTGCACTGCAGCCTGGGTGACAGAGCAAGACTATCTCAAAAAAAAAAAAAAAAAAAAAAACTAGATCCCAATCCTAGTCCTATCACTAAATCAGAAGTTCTCCCAGCCTTATCTTTCACTGTTGTCTACCAGTAAGGAAGACACCTGCCTGACTTCAAAAGGAATAATCAAATACTTTAATGATAAAGTAGTTTGGTGATAATAACAGTGGAAACAATTTATAAACAGTAAACTGCTAAAGACAGAGACCTTCTCTCATGGTTCCTTAAATCCTTATTTCCTTCCCCTCAATCCCAAGCACTTAAACAGGTAAGTAAGAAAAATCCCAGCACTTTGGGAGGCTGAGGGGGTGGATCACGAGGTCAAGACATTGAGACCAACCTGGTCAACATGGTGAAACCTCTACTAAAAATACAAAAATTAGCTGGGCATGGTGGCACAGCCTGTAGTCCCAGCTACTCAGGAGGCTGAGGTAGAAGAATTGCTTGAACCCAGGAGGCAGAGGTTGCAGTGAGCCGAGTATTCCATTGCACTCCAGCCTGGGTAATAAGAGGGAAACTCCATCTCAAAAAAAAAAAAAAAGAAAGAAAAAGTATTCTCTCACAGAACACATAAGCTGATGGAAGAAGCTGTCAACAAATAAGCAACGTATGGTAAGTCTGTGGAACCCAAAGAAAGAAAAAAGTAATTCTCACTGAGGAAATGGGTAACAAAGCTCCCTCCAGGAAGTATTAACAGAGCTGAGCCTTTGGAAGGACTAAAGGCCATTCCAAACAGAAGACCACTTAGCAAGATGGCACCACTGAAGTCCAGCCTGGGTGAAAGTGAGACTCCATCTCAACGAAAAATAAAATAAAAATAATAGGTCAAGCGCTGTGGCAAACGCCTGTAACCCCAGCACTCTGGGAGGCTGAGGCGGGCGGATCACGAGGTCAGGCATCCTGGCCAACATGGTGAAATCCCGTCTCTACTAAAATACAAAAAATTAGCCAGGCGTGGTGTCAGGCGCCTGTAGTCCTACTCGGGAGGCTGAGGCAGAGGAATCACTTGAACTCGGGAGGCAGAGGTTCCAGTGAGCCAAGATCATGTCACTGCACTGCATCCTGGAATAAAGTAAGACTCCATCTCAAAAAAAAAAAATAAAATAATAACAATAATAAATAGCCTGGGATCATGTTCAGGGGCTAAGGGGATTTGTACTGTGCTGAAGTTTTTGACCTGTACTGAGCAATGGGGAGTTAGTTACCCAAGGTTTCTGAAAAGGAAAATGCTACAACCAGAGCTATTCCTAAGGAAGACCACTCTGATGGCAGTATAAAGGAGCAGATTCAGAGGCTATTTTAATTGCCCAATGAAGAAGTCACAAGAACAAGGAACAGGCAAAGATGAAAAGGAAACAGAACAGCACCTAAAAGTCACAGGTATGTATGCAGGTAAAGTTTAGCCTGGGTTTTTTTCCCCCCTTTTAATGTTATCTCTAGACCTGTCCTTTAGGAGGGAATATGAGAATCTGGTTGGGTTTGGTTTTGAGATGGGGTCTTGGTATGTTGCCCAGTCTGGAGTACAGTAACATCAAAGCTCACTGCAGCCTCCAAGTCCTAGGCTCAAGACATCCTCCTGCCTCAGCCTCCTGAGTAGCTGGTGGCACAAACCAGCATGCATGGCTAATTTTTATTTTTGGTAGAAACAGGGTCTCTCTGTTACCCAGGCTAGTTTTGAAGCCATCCTCCTGTCTCGGCCTCCCAAAGTGCTGGAACTAGATGTGAGCCACCATACCCAGCCATAATCTTTTCTAGTTTTTGTTTGAGACAGTTGCTGTGTCACCCAAGATGGAGTGCAGCGGCACAATCACAGCTCACTGCAGCCTCAACCTCCCATGCTCAAGGAATTCCTCCCACCTCAGCCTCTAGGCATGTACCACCGCACCTGGATAATTTTTTAATTTTTTTGTAGAAAACGAGTCTCACGAGCCAGGCGCGGTGGCTCAAGCCTGTAATCCCAGCACTTTGGGAGGCCGAGGCGGGTGGATCACGAGGTCAAGAGATCGAGACCATCCTGGTCAACATGGTGAAACCCCGTCTCTACTAAAAATACAAAAAATTAGCTGGGCAAGGTGGCGCGTGCCTGTAATCCCAGCTACTCAGGAGGCTGAGGCAGGAGAATTGCCTGAACCCAGGAGACGGAGGTTGCGGTGAGCCGAGATCGCGCCATTGCACTCCAGCCTGGGTAACAAGAGTGAAACTCCGTCTCAAAAAAAAAAAAAAAAAGAAAACGAGTCTCACAATGTTGCCCAAGCTGAGAATCTGGTTTTTAACATAAGTCAAAATAACTTTCTCGACTCACCACAATTTTCGTTTTATACAAACAGGGTCCCTCTATGTTGCCCAGGCTGATCTCAAACTCCCAGACTCGTGCAATCCTCCTGTCTCCCAAAATGCTGGAATTACAGGCATGAGCCACCAGGCCCAATCTTGGACTTTTTTTAATGACAAAAACATCAATAATCTTAAAGGATAACAAAGTATCAATTACTCATATGTCAAAAATGTACAAACAAGCCTGGGCAATATAGTGACCTAGTCTCCACAAAAGATAAAAATTAAAGAGCCAGCCCAGGTGGTGTCTCAAACCTGTAATCCCAGGACTTTGGGAGGCAGAGGCAGGCGGATCACGAGTCTAAGCATTCAAGATCAGCCTAGCAACATGGCAAAACCCCTTCTCTACAAAAAATACAAAAATTAGTTGGGCATAGTGGTGCACGCCTGTAGCCTCAGCCACTCTGGAGGCTGAAGTGGGAGGATCATTTGAGCCTGAAAGGCAGAAGGTACAGTAAGCCAAGACCGCACCACGGCACTCCAGCTTGGGCAACAGACTGAGACCCTACCCTGTATCAAAAAAAAAAAAAAAAAAAAGGCTGGGCGTTGTGGCTTACACCTGTAATCCCAGCACTTTGGGAGGTGGAGACAGGGGAATCACCAGGTCAAGAGATCGAGACCATCCTGGCCAACATGGTAAAACCCCGCGTCTATTAAAAATACAAAAATTGAGCCGGGCGCGGTGGCTCACGCCTGTAATCCCAGCACTTTGGGAGGCCGAGGCGGGTGGATCACGAGGTCAAGAGATCGAGACCATCCTGGTCAACATGGTGAAACCCCGTCTCTACTGAAAATACAAAAATTAGCTGGGCATGGTGGTACGTGCCTGTAATCCCAGCTACTCAGGAGGCTGAGGCAGGAGAATTGCCTGAACCCGGGAGGCGGAGGTTGCGGTGAGCCGAGATCGTGCCATTGCACTCCAGCCTGGGTAACAAGAGCGAAACTCCGTCTCAAAAAAAAAATACAAAAATTAGCTAGCCAGTCGTGGTAGTGCCAGCCTGTAGTCCCAGTTACTCCAGGCTGAGGCTGAGGCTGCAGTGAGCCGTGACCTCGCCACTTACTCTGAGCTGGGTGGAAATGCGAGACCTTGTCTCAAAAAAATCAAATTAACAAATAAAAAATTACAACATGCTTTGAAAACAGCAGAAAAACAGACCCTTCCTTTCTTGGGAGTTTCTACACTCTTCCTCCTGAACGAAAAATAGAGACAGCAGAGAATTACCTACTCCCATATTGGCTGACTATTACCTCCCATCCCACACTTTACCCAAGCAACACCAAAAGCTTCTACTAATCATCAAGTTAGAACAGGTGACGACTGAGAAACGCAAAAGAACAGAGTTATTCACCTTTTAGAGTCTCAGTTTTCACTCTCGTGGTAACTAAATTATTTAGATGATTACCAAGGTCATTTTGTGTCTAAAAGCTCATATGCAAGTTTAAGCCTCCTCCCCACCTAGGAGGACTGGACTTCTGCTTAAAATTTGGACCCCACTACATGCCAGGCAGGCATTGTGCTAGGAGGGCTGGAAAAACAGCCATGAACAAAAAAAAAAAAAAAAAAAAAAAAAAAAAAAAAAAAA
>NW_022436965.1:23167268-23218894 GCF_009761245.1 Sapajus apella
AAAAAAAAAAAAAAAAAAAAAAAAAAAAAAAAAAAAATGCTCCCAATGCAACAGGAATATGCCAAGGCAAACAGAAGGGCAAGAATAATTCTAAAAGAACAGTAAAGCTTCCTGAAAGGGCTAACATTCTGATTTTGCTTTGAATTATTAGTATAAGTCATAGTAAAGAACACATTCAAAAATTTCAAAATTTTTTTAAAAAGCCTTCAACCAGGGAACACACAGAACATAAACTTCAGGACCTAAAGCAGGCCGATTCCTAACCCTGGGAGCAAGGCACAAGATTGACTTAATCAATAAAGAAGTTCCACAGTGCCAGCCGCCAAGTCTGGGCTCTTTGCGCTAAAGCAGTCCTGATCTGGAGGAAAAAACGTAAAACCAAAATGGAGGAGGGGCTACTGACAAGTCGGCTCTGGAGCGAAAACCTCGTGGCTCTTTCCTCATGGCGACAACCAGCCTTCCTGCTCTGGTCTCCCAAGCCGGGGGAAGCATCATTCTGCCCCTCCAAACCAGCACCCAGCTCGCAGGCTCCCTTGAGGAACCCGTGCTCCAAATGAAGTTGGAGGGTGTTCAACGGTGGGAGAAACAAGTAGCCACATCTTAAAGGCTGTTAATGGAGCAAAGAACCATCTGGGAGGACTCCACCCTTCTCCACCTGCAGAAAAAGCCCCGGGTAAAGCTAGGAAGTCATTTCCCTTGTCTCTCCTTGCCTTGCTGATAAAACAAAGGAAACAGGCTCCTAAGAGAGTCAGACGCCCATACGATGACCCCTTTCCGTGGATCCAAGACGCGTACATCTCGGACGCCGAAGAGCACGGAGCCAGTACAACTTTCTCACTGAAGCCGACCACGTTTCCTCTTATAACCTTAAAGATCAGAAGCCCCTAGTTTTATCGTTTCATTGATGTCACGGCACCTATTTGCCTCTCAGGCTTTTACCCGGAAGCCCCTGTAATCCTCAGCCCTGGCGTGCAGCCCCAAACCCGGCTCCCCTTCCCCGGGACGCCGCCTCGCGCGTTCCCGCCACCCTCGCCCTCCCGGCCGCGCTTCCCAGCTCGCTCCGCCCTTGGCACCGGGCTGCGCCGCGGGGCGAGCACGTCTGTGCCAGACCGGGGATGGGGGGGGGTCCATCAGGAGTTTGGGGGGGATCCTGCGGAAAGCCCTCTCCCCCAACACTGGACTTGGAAAACAATAAGCATCCGCTCTCCCTGCCCTTCCCCCATAGGACCCGGGCCACGAGTTACTAACGCCGGGGGAGAAAAGCGAGGGAAGCACTCCAGCCCTGCGATCGGGGCCGCGTATCCCCGGAACCTCAATGGCCCGAGTATTCGCCCGCCCCCGGCGCAGCGTCCCCAGGCCGCGCAGGGCGCACTCGGCGCTGGAGCACGGCCGGGAGCGGAGGCGCGCTGGCCACGCGGTGGCTGCAGCAACTGACACGGCCCACGGCCGCCGGCCACATGCGCCGCCCGGGAACCTGAGCTGGGAGGGGAGCGTGGCTCGGGGTCCCGCCGTACCTTGCCGCTGGCCGTTCCCCCGCTGACGCCGATGAGGAAGGGCTCTCCGCCGTTGGGCTGCTGGTGGTTCTGCAGGGTCTGCTCACTATCCCCGGCCATGGTTCGCGCCGCCCCTCCTCCCGCTGCCTGTGCGAACGGACGCACGGTCCCCGCCCGCGCCCGCGTCGGCCTCCCTCCGCTTCCCGCAGCCGCCGCTGGGCGCTGCCGGGGCCGAGGCTGCAGCCGCTCGCCTGCGAGCAGCTCAGAGGCCGGTGATGGGGCTGGGTTTCCCAGAGGAGCCAAGAGCCTTCCTTTGCCCGCAGCGGCTGGCCCGGTTTACATCCCAGGCAGAGGTCAGCGTGATGCTGCTGCTCCAATCCGGGCGGGCAGCGCGCTGCTATTCGCCGAGGCGGAGGCGGCGAGGCGTCTGGCCCCAGCCTCCGCCCCTCCCGGGCCCCGCCGCCGCAGTCGCCTCCCGAGGTCGCTGCGAAAGGTGTGAGCCCGACCTTCCCTCTCACCCGGCGGGTTAACCCTTTCTCCGACGCGCCCTGGCGGACCCTGGGAGAAAGAAACGGGTTGTTCTGTGTTTTAATTTGGTATGCTACCTACTACCTATTTCGGAAGGGATAAAAAGCTTGAAGAAATTAATAGGCAGATTAAATAAGAAGGAATCGCCCAGGTCTGAGAAGCAAAATTTGAACAAGCTTGGAAGATTAGGGTGGAACAGAGTTAAAGTCATTTATCCATTATCCAGGCTAAAAACTTGTGTATCCAGAAAATGAGGGGTTTTTTTTTTCCCTTCTCCCATTCGCCAAGATATGTCAGCCGCTGGCTTTAGATATTTCCTGTCTTGGAAACCCCCCAGCGCCATCGTTTTTAGCAGGCCTGTCCTCGTGTGACTCTCTAGAGAAGGGCAATTTGAGGGGCTTTAATGAAAAGTGCCCTCCCTTGGAAAAGCAGTGCCCTTCTAAAGCACAGTATCTCAAATCCCGTACACTGAGCTTCCTGTGAAGTTAGGGTATTTGAAAACATAATGACATTTTGATCCATTAATACCTTCGACTGAACCGGTTTTCCAGAGATTGGCAATTAGTGACTTAGGCACAGTCAGACTCCACTTCTGTAGCCAGATTTCTGCATTCACATCCAGGTCCCTGAGCAAGTTACTTTATCTCTCTGTGCTTCAGTGTTCTCATCTGTTAAATGGGAATAATAATGGCAATTACGTCTCAGGATTTTTGTGAGAATTAAATGAATTATTGTATGTAAAGGGTTGAGAATAGTGCTGGTACAGTCTAGGCCCTGTATTAGCGTTTGAAGAGAAAAGGTCTCTAAAGAGCTGAAACTGGGAAGAGAAGTTTTGGTGGGACACACCTGAGAGAGGCAGAACTCGCCTAGTAACTTCCAGTCTCTTCTGTGAACTTGGGACCGGTATCAACGAGCTGATGGGGCCGACAATCTAAAACAGAATTGACGTCAACAGCATTATCTTTAGAAACTTGGTAAATTATCTTAAATTGGAAATTATGTTAAAAACATAATTTTCTGGACACTGTCCCAGCTGCCACCTAGACTCGGAGCTCCATCCAGCTCTCCAGCGAAGACATCCCAGCCATGGCCATGCAGAAAATCTTTGCTCGGGAAATCCTGGACTCCAGGGGCAACCCGACAGTGGAGGTGGACCTGCACACAGCCAAGGGCCGATTCCGAGCAGCTGTGCCCAGTGGGGCTTCCACGGGTATCTATGAAGCTTTGGAACTAAGAGATGGAGACAAAGCCCGCTATCTGGGGAAAGGCGTCCTGAAGGCTGTGGAACACATCAACAAGACTCTAGGCCCTGCTTTGCTGGAAAAGAAACTAAGTGTTGTGGATCAAGAAAAAGTTGACAAGTTTATGATTGAGCTGGATGGGACCGAGAATAAGTCCAAGTTTGGGGCCAATGCCATCCTGGGCGTGTCCTTGGCGGTGTGTAAGGCGGGAGCAGCTGAGAAGGGGGTCCCCCTGTACCGCCACATCGCAGAGCTCGCTGGGAACCCTGACCTCATACTCCCAGTGCCAGCTTTCAACGTGATCAACGGGGGCTCCCATGCTGGAAACAAGCTGGCCATGCAGGAGTTCATGATTCTGCCTGTGGGGGCCAGCTCCTTCAAGGAAGCCATGCGCATTGGTGCTGAGGTCTACCACCACCTCAAGGGGGTCATCAAGGCCAAGTATGGGAAGGATGCCACCAATGTGGGTGATGAAGGTGGCTTCGCACCCAACATCCTGGAGAACAATGAGGCCCTAGAGCTGCTGAAGACGGCCATCCAGGCAGCTGGTTATCCAGACAAGGTGGTGATCGGCATGGATGTGGCAGCATCTGAGTTCTATCGCAATGGGAAGTACGATCTTGACTTCAAGTCACCTGATGATCCCGCACAGCACATCACTGGGGAGAAGCTCAGAGAGCTGTATAAGAGCTTCATTAAGAACTACCCTGTGGTCTCCATTGAGGACCCCTTTGACCAGGATGACTGGGCCACTTGGACCTCGTTCCTCTCGGGAGTGGACATCCAGATTGTGGGGGATGACCTGACAGTCACCAACCCCAAGAGGATTGCCCAGGCCGTTGAGAAGAAGGCCTGCAACTGTCTACTGCTGAAGGTCAACCAGATTGGCTCGGTGACTGAATCGATCCAGGCGTGCAAACTCGCTCAATCTAATGGCTGGGGAGTGATGGTGAGCCACCGCTCTGGGGAGACTGAGGACACATTCATTGCTGATCTTGTGGTGGGGCTCTGCACAGGACAGATCAAGACTGGCGCCCCCTGTCGCTCGGAGCGTCTGGCCAAATAACAACCAACTCATGAGGATCGAGGAGGCTCTTGGGGACAAGGCTATATTTGCTGGATGAAAGTTCTGCAACCCGAAGGCCAAGTGAGAAGCTGGAGGCTCCAGGACTCCACTAGACAGACCCAGGTCTTCCAGACCTGCTTCCTGAAATAAACACTGGTGCCAACCAAAAAAAAAAAAAAAAAACATAATTTTCTCTCAAGCCAGGGAAATCCAGGCTGCAATGAGCCGTGATGACCCCACTGCACTTTAGCCTGGTCCACAGAGCCAGACCCTGTGTCAAAAAACAAAAACAAACAAAAAACAAACAAACAAAAAAAGGATACCAGAAAACACAAACTTTTTTTCACTTTTAAATGGCAGTTGAAGGCCGGGCGCGGTGGCTCAAGCCTGTAATCCCAGCACTTTGGGAGGCCGAGGCGGGTGGATCACGAGGTCAAGAGATCGAGACCATCCTGGTCAACATGGTGAAACCCCGTCTCTACTAAAAATACAAAAAATTAGCTGGGCATGGTGGTGTGTGCCTGTAATCCCAGCTACTCAGGAGGCTGAGGCAGGAGAATTGCCTGAACCCAGGAGGCGGAGGTTGCGGTGAGCCGAGATCGCGCCATTGCACTCCAGCCTGGGTAACAAAAGCGAGACTCCGTCTCAAAAAAATAAAAAATAAATAAAAAATAAATAAATGGCAGTTGATACTTGAACAGTTCAAACCTGTGAGGTTCACTTTTATGCGGCTTTTTTCTGAACCCAAGGCAGTTGGAAAATACAGCATTTATGCGCGTTCCCCAGAGCTGACTATGGGACTTTATACATGGGTTTGGTAACATGCAGGCTGTCCTGGGGTGGGTCCCTCCGCGTATATCTAGGGAATGACTGTATTTTATGTCACCATCTGACATCAAACTCGGTAGCAGCAGACAGGAAACAGATGGGGAGAGTGGCCACTACCTGGTACCCAGAAGCGGGCATTTGGGTAAAGTTTCCTAAAGGGGTGTCTTGCCAAATGGCTATGGAGTGGGTGAGTTTCGAGTGGTCCTAGAGTTAGCCTCTTCTCCAAAAGGTCTTTTCTCTACTAGATAGATTTCTTAGTCCTCATGGGCTTTTATAGAACTCTTTATATCCCCCTGGAATTTGGGAGTTGAATCTACAACTAAGGGTTAGCAAGGGGATATGAGGTAGTTAAGGAGAAGAAGAGGCCAGTGCTGTGGCTCACACCTGTAATCCCAACATTTTGGGAGGTAGAAGAGTGAGTATCACTTGAGGCTAGGAGTTCAAGACCAGCCTGGGCAACATAATGAGACCCCCCGATCTCCACAAAAAGTACAAAAATTAGCTGGGCATGGTGGTGCACACCTGTAGTCCCAGCTACACCAGAGGCTGAGGCAGAGGGATCACTTGAGCCCAGGAGTTCAAAGTTGCAGTGGTGATCATGCCATCACACCCCTTTACTAACCTCTTTTTTTTTTTTTTTTTTTTTTTGAGACGGAGTTTCACTCTTGTTACCCAGGCTGGAGTGCAATGGCGCGATCTCGGCTCACTGCAACCTCCGCCTCCTGGGTTCAGGCAATTCTCCTGCCTCAGCCTCCTGAGCAGCTGGGACTACAGGCACGCGCCACCATGCCCAGCTAATTTTTTGTATTTTTAGTAGAGACCGGGTTTTACCATGTTGACCAGGATGGCCTTGATCTCTTGACCTCGTGATCCACCCGCCTCGGCCTCCCAAAGTGCTGGGATTACAGGCTTGAGCCACCGCGCCCGGCTCTTTTTTTTTTTCTTTCTAATCTTATGACAGATTACAGCCTATCTCTTAAAAAAAAAAAAAGAATGCCATGTCTTTCATAAACGTTTCTCAAATCTCCACCTTCCTTATCATTCCTATAGTGTTTCTTCCATAATATTTTATCATAAAAATTTTCAAACACAGTTGAAAGAATTTACAGCAAACACCAATATACCCACCACCTAGGCTCTATCATTAACGTTGTACTATATATACACTTGCTTTAAAACATAACTACCCATCCCTCTATCCATCAAGGTATTTTTCTTATAAGACATTGCCATTTGCTTTGTTAATTTTAATTGATGGATTAAAAAAAGAGTCATCTACCCTTCCCTCTATCCATCAAGGCATTTTTCTTATAGGACTTAGTTCCTTTTGCTTTGCTAATTTTAATTGACTTACTCCACACTGGCTTATACATTTCTTGTTGTTGTTTTTGTTTGTTTGTTTGTTTGTTTTGAGACGGAGTTTCGCTCTTGTTACCCAGGCTGGAGTGCAATGGCGCGATCTCGGCTCACCGCAACCTCCGCCTCCTGGGTTCAGGCAATTCTCCTGCCTCAGCCTCCTGAGTAGCTGGGATTACAGGCACGCACCACCATGCCCAGCTAATGTTTTTTGTATTTTTAGTAGAGACGGGGTTTCACCATGTTGACCAGGATGGTCTCGATCTCTTGATCTCGTGATCCACCCGCCTCGGCCTCCCAAAGTGCTGGGATTACAGGCTTGAGCCACCACGCCCGGCCTGTTTTTTTTTTTAATTACTATATCCTTAACACCTAGAACAGTTTCTGGCAACTTGTAAGGCTGTAATAAATGAAGAGACATAATGTCTCATTTCTACATCCCCCAGGCCCACTGAGCAGAATGACAAGCAAGTAGGAAATATTTAATACATGATAAATGAATGAACAAATGAATGAATATGGAAGTAAGAAGACACCAACAAGTAAACTTCATTTCCATCACTTTGGAAGGAAAGGCGGTGTTCCCTTGATTGTATTAATATGGTTACTACACTTATTTCTGAATGTTTTGTTTTCTTGGCATTCCAGAGTGACTATCTTCATCTAATCCTAATGCATCTGTTACCTGGTTGAGCTAATTCATTAACTGAGCTAATTTTCCACACTTCTCTGTACTTTGTTTAATAATAACAATATTTGACCCCTGTGCATGAGTTAATGTATATGAAAGTGCTCTGAAAAAATCAAATCATTCTATATAAAGGTAAGGCCTAATTAGCAGAGGACAGACATCTGCACTCTGTACTCCCTATTTTTCTTTCTCTTTCCTATCCCTGGGGGTGGCTTGCCTACATATAAGGAAATTACCCGTGTCCATTTAAATTATGAAGAGTACTCTCAGCTCCAGTGACCTCAACAAGGACTTTCACGTCTCTGCCCCCTACAAAGCAAGGCAAGCTGCCTGTGCTATTACCTGTGCTGTGTCATCCTCTCTTGGGAGCCTGGTCACCAAATCCCATAGCTAGGGATGTTCAAATCACATTTGAGCCTACCATAACAATTACACTGCAGATTCTGAATTAAGTGATTTCAAGCTGTCCTCCTTCCCCTCCCACTATAAAAAAAAAAAAATCTAATGTTTTTAACAAAATTCAGTTAGAACAGATTCAAGGAAATACATTTTCTTGGTATCTGTGATAATTTGTTTTTCTTTTTACAGATTTCAGTCTGATCAAGTTCTGGCCTAGTTAACATTTGGGGATGAAGTCAGCATGAGTATGCAACTGCAGCTGTAGCCAAAGAACAATAAGAGACATTGCTTTTGACAGTCCTTTGTCAGCCTGCCTTCTTCCTTTAAGTAGCCATAGTTCTGAACTAGACAAGAAACATTACATTTTGCACCCAACTGAAATGTTCTAATTCCTAACTCTAGGTGCTTCATGCACTATGATTAATTCTCTGTTTATCTCATTCCCCAGCCAGAAAAACACATGTTATCACACTTCATCATGTATCCGAAGCATTTTTGTTCTCTGTATTACCTTTCTAATTACTTTCCACCTTTTAGCAATCAGCAATTGCTTTGTCAGATTGTAAGTACTGTTCTGAAAAGATGGCTGGATGATGTTAAAACTCTCTGACCTTAATCAGTCACATCCAGCTCTGTGACCTTAATCAATTACATTCTCAGGTACTGTTAGGCAGCTCGACGTAGTGCAGTCTCACACCAGCAGCAGCAGCATCTGGGAATGCAAACGCTTAAGCACTACCCCAGAACTAGTAAATCAGGAACTCTCTGTGTGAAGCGCCACATTCTGTGTTTTATAAGCCTTCCAGGTGATTCTCAGGCCCACCAAAGTTTGAGAACCACTGCTCTGGTGCAAAGAAGGTGAATAAGCTGTAGTCAGAAAACAAAGGTTTATAATCTTGCTTCGTTACTAACTTTATAGCCTTTGACAGGTTACATACATAATTTCTTTTTTTTTTTGAGACAAAGTCTTATTCTGTCATCCAGACTATAGTGCAGTGGTGCTGTTTTGGCTCACTGCAACTGCCACTTCCTGGGCTCAAGCAATCTTCCTGCCTGACCCCCAAAGTAGCTGGGACTAGAGGTGCCAGCCACCACACCTGGCTAATTTTTGTACTTTTGGTAGAGATGGGGTTTCACCACGTTGCCCTAACTGGTCTCGAACTCGCGAGCTCAGGCGATCTGCCTGCCTCAGCTTCCCAAAGTGCTACGATTATAGACATGAGCCATTGTACCAGGGCAGGTTACATCATTTCTATAAACCTCAGTTTCTTCAACTGGTAAATGATACCTGACTCATAGGATGGTTGTAAAAATAATGATACACATTATCACATAGTAGTAGTTAAATAAATACTATTTCCCTTCCTCTCCTATTTCTGTCACAGCTCTCTGATTTATCACAGATGCCCACTATTTAGGGGTCAGGGGTTCTATAAATAAAAATTCCTAATCCCCAAGGGCACTTTTTTTTTTTCTTTTTGAAACGGTCTCACTCTGTTACCCAGGCTGGAATGCAGTGGCGTGATCATGGCTCACTTGCAGCATTGACCTCCCCAGGTCCAAGTGATCCTCCCACCTCACTTTCCGAGTAGCTGGGAGTACAGGCGCAGGCTGCCACGCCCGGGTAATTTTTGTATTTTTTGTAGAGACAGGGTTTTGCCATGTTGCCCGGACTGGTCTTGAACTCCTGGGCTCAAGTGATCCTCCCACCTTGGCCTCCCAAAGTGCTGGGCTTACAGGTGTGAGCCACCACACCAGGCTGGACACTTTCAAATAAAAATTGAAAGTTAATGTCTAGAATGGGCAAATCTACAGGGTCCATCCAATGTAAATTCGTGGTTGCCTGTGGCTAGGGAGGTTAGTGGGGGAAATGCAGAGTGACTGCTAATGGGTCCAGGATTTCTTCTGAGGTGAAGGAAATGTTTTAAAATTGTTGTAATGGTTGTACAACTTTGAATACAGTAAAAACCATTGAATTGTACAATTTAAATTGGTGGATTCTATGGTATGTGAATTATAGCTTAAGAAAGTTGTTTCTAAAAAAAAATAGGTGTTGGCGAGGCATGGTGGCTGACACCTGTAATCCTAGCACTTTGGAAGGCCAAGGTGGGTGGATCACAAGGTGAGGAGTTCAATACCAGCCTGACCAAGATGGCGAAACACTGTCTCAATTAAAAATACAAAAATTAGCTGGACGCGGTTGCGGGCGCCTGTAATCCCAGCTGCTTGAACCTGGGAGGCAGAGGTTGCAGTGAGTCAAGATCACGCCACTGTACTCCAGCCTAGGGGACAGAGTGAGATTAAAAAAAACAGATGTCGGGCCGGGCGCGGTGGCTCAAGCCTGTAATCCCAGCACTTTCGGAGGCCGAGACGGGTGGATCACGAGGTCAAGAGATCGAGACCATCCTGGTCAACATGGTGAAACCCCGTCTCTACTAAAAAAATACAAAAAATCAGCTGGGCATGGTGGCACGTGCCTGTAATCCCAGCTACTCAGGAGGCTGAGGCAGGAGAATTGCCTGAACCCAGGAGGCGGAGGTTGCGGTGAGCCGAAATCGCGCCACTGCACCCCAGCCTGGGTAACAAGAGCAAAACCCCGTCTCAAAAAAAAAAAAAAAAAAAAAAAAAAAACAGATGTCAACCAGAAGGCTAGAAGAAAGAGTTTTAGGAAATGGGAACAGAAATGGGCAAAAGCATAGAGAAATGACTGAGATTTAAAAAGACAGCATCAGAGAACTTTGTGACCTGTAAGACATTACGCAAATGTAGGTTATTAATTTTGTCGAATTTAACATATACCCTCTTTCAGCTAAGATAGTCATTCAAGGGTCGTTACATTTTAGTTGACCCAGCTTCAGAAATCTCTTAAGAAGCCTTCACAGCCGGGCACGGTGGCTCAAGCCTGTAATCCCAGCACTTTGGGAGGCCGAGGCGGGTGGATCACGAGGTCAAGAGATCGAGACCATCCTGGTCAACATGGTGAAACCCCGTCTCTACTAAAAATACAAAAAATTAGCTGGGCATGGTGGTGCGTGCCTGTAATCCCAGCTACTCAGGAGGCTGAGGCAGGAGAATTGCCTGAACCCAGGAGGCGAAGGTTGCGGTGAGCCGAGATCGCGCCATTGCACTCCAGCCTGGGTAACATGAGTGAAACTCCGTCTCAAAAAAAAAAAAAAAAAAAAGAAAACAAAACAAAAATAAAAAATAAAACAGAAAAACAAAAAACTGGATAAATTTATAAAAAAAAAAAAAAAAAAAAAGAAGCCTTCACAGAATTCAAAAAATTAACATACACATTTGAGTTCTGTAGAGATTTTCTGATTTTTCTCTCCCTCCCCCATAACAGGACACTTGCTAATGTGATTCTTTGAAAATAGGCTAAAACATAGTCAAGAGTTCTGTTGTCTTGCCCCGCCAGCTACCAGCATCTGATAAGAGCAGGCCCCAGAATCCATGTTTTATCACCATGTTCTAACCTGTTTGGCTTCATCCTGTTCACCTAGACCCATATCTGACCCTTTACTTATTTTCCTGTCACCAGACTAAATCCCTGCTATCCCACTTTTCTGCAGTGACGTCCTTCACTTTCTCTAATTAGTTCGTAGGTTACTGTCTCTTCGAATAATCTACTGCTACCTCTTCCCTCCTCCTGTGACTCATGCTCTTTCCATCAGCTCATAATGGATGCATTATACTTGGTGATATAGAGCTGGGATTAGGGTGAGACAAGGGATGTGCCTAGGGTGCAAAAAGTGAGGAAGCACCAACTCTTGGATTGAGCAAGTACAAGTGCAGGGCGGGCCTTAAAAAGGAGCAGCTCCTTCATACCCTGGGCACCCACTTTGCCTCACCGTAGTCTCAGAGCCGGTGATTGTCAAGAGGAGAAGCAGAGGATGGGACTGCTGAAGGCATCATTGTCAGAGAAGTAGTTATATTTAGTCTAGTGGCTTGTATTTGAACTGGTGGCCAAGGATGGCAGGTTTGACTTTCCTCAAGATGATGGGCTGAGGTGCCAAATGACGTTGGAAGCCAAATGAGATTAGGTGGATTGGGTTTTGTTCAGTGTTCGTGGTATGTTAAAAGTTACTTTGGTGTCTTGAAGTAAACTCTCCCCAAGTCATTAGGGGAGAAGATTAGTTCGGTTTTCCTTCAGAATGAAATTATAGCTTTTCCTGGTGGCAAGGAGGCTTAAGGCTTCCAGTGATGAACTCTAGTGTTTCAGAAATATTTTTAGTCAACGACACTGAAAAACAAACCAAAGCAACAGACTCCCCAGGAAAACACTGCGTGTGCACAAAATAGAATGTTGGGGAAACTCAAAAGGGTCCAGAGATCTCAAGAAACCCATTCATGAAGAACTCCAAAGATCCCTGATTAAGAAACCCTGGGGCCGGGCGCGGTGGCTCAAGCCTGTAATCCCAGCACTGTGGGAGGCCGAGGCGGGTGGATCACGAGGTCAAGAGATCGAGACCATCCTGGTCAACATGGCGAAACCCCGTCTCTACTAAAAATACAAAAAATTAGCTGGTCATGGTGGCGCGTGCCTGTAATCCCAGCTACTCAGGAGGCTGAGGCAGGAGAATTGCCTGAACCCAGGAGGCGGAGGTTGCGGTGAGCCGAGATCGCGCCATTGCACTCCAGCCTGGGTAACAAGAGCGAAATTCCGTCTCAAAAAAAAAAAAAAAAAAAAAAAAGAAACCCTGGTGTAACTGGAAAGACCATGAAATGAAGAGAGGCAGTCAGTTAAGCAAGCTCTCTTTTCAGGGTGGCGGAAGAGACTGGTTTCATTCCTGGATGCCTCCTGTGAGACAGTTTGCAAGATCTTCAGTTGGTTAGGTCATCAGGACTAGAGAAATAAGATTTATTATGTGTGTATCTATATCTATATCTATGTTGATGTATATATCTACATATTTTATATATGTATATATCTAATATATGTATATATTTTTTGAGACAGGGTCTTGCTGTGTCACCCAGGCAGGGAGGGGTGCAGTAGTGCGATATCAGCTCACTGCAACCTCCACCTCCTGGACTCAAGTGATACTGCCACCTCAGCGTTGCAAGTGGTTGGGACTATTGTTGAGTGCCTCCACGTCTGGCTGACTTTTGTATTTTTGTAGAGATGGGGTTTTGCCATGTTGCCTAGGCTGATCTCAAACCCTGAGACTCAAGCAATCTGTCTACCTCAGCCTCCCAGAGTGCTGGGATTACAGATGTGAACCACTATACCCAGCCTATATCTTTTCTTCTTCTCTTTTTTTTTACAGACAGGGTCTTGCTCTGTCACTCAGACTGAAGTGCAGTAGTGTGATCATAGCTCGCTGTAACCTCAAACTCCTGGCCTCAAACAGTCCTCCTGCCTCAGACTCCTGAGTAGCTAGGACTACAGGCATGTACCACCATGCTCGGTAATTTTTTTAAATTTTTTTTACATACAGAATCTCGCTATGTTGCACAGGCTGGTTTTGAACTCCTGGCCTCAAGTGATCCTCCCAAAGCTCTGGGATCAAAGGTGAACCACCATGCCTGGCCTTTGTACTCGTGTGTGTGTGTGTGTGTGTGTGTGTGTGTGTAGATACACATATCCTCCCAAAATGCTATATATATACACACACACATGCATATATATTTCATATATATGTATGTGTATATCTGTGTATATCTGTGTATCTATATCTGTAAATATACACAGATATATTTTGTGTCTTAAGACAGAAAAGAGGTTAAAGGGATAAACTCTTTTAAAGGGATATAGCATTTTACATTTTAAGCTATTATAGCCACGAGAACATAATCATCTTGATTAACTTCTGAATAAAAGCTCTAGGTCATCATTCAGCAGCATTTTTCCTCGCCCCAGAGTAGAAGTGTATAAAGTAAAATACAAGAAAGTATAAATTCATTATGACATTAAATTATAATAAGAATACAATAGAATAAAAGAACCCCTTGTTTTTAAATGAATAATAAGTAACTTAATCATCTCTGGTCAAAAGTTAAACACCTCCTGTAGAGATTATTCCCATTTTTCTTTCCAGATTTCATTTTTAATTCAACTTTCAGAATGTGTAAGAAATTACCTGATTTAATGATATTATCATCTTTAACAACAACAAAAAGCCGTATTTCACCATTCGGATTCTTAAGGCACATACTTCTACTTTGGGCCCCATCATTCCAGTGGATGTTAAAAAAACCCCAACTCTGTGACCTCTTCTCTTAGATCAGCCCTGGCCTGCAAAGAGCCACCACCAGATTTCTTAGGGTCAGTGGTACCTCTCTTCCAGCTCATTCCTGATGGCTTTAGCAGTGTGTCCTCTAGACCCTTTTCTAAAGGAACATGATTCTCTAGCTGGTCGTCTTGGCTTACATATCAGTTTCAGCATGCCCACCTTCCTCTGTGGTTTGTCAGGGCGAAGCAGGTATTTCTACTTCTCTGAGATTTGGCCATTATTTTTTCCAGGCTTCTTAAATCCTTGTAGCAAGTTTGCCCCATCTTCCTGGTACACTATTAAATCTTTTGTTCTGAGAAAGTGCCTCCACATCAGTGAATTCTTGCTTATCCAGTCTTCCATTCTGACATCCTTGATTAAACACCCTCAAATGCTAATCCCAGGAACACTCCCCTTACTCCTTACTCTTGCCATTTTTGTAAGTACATAGTCTCTTTTCTCCCTTATCAGGCCCAGGACAACCCCAGTTATCACCCTGGTAGCCAGAAGAGGAGGTGGCGGTAAGGGCAGCTTCAGAGGAGGGCACCTGTTTTCAGCACAGCCAGAGTGTTAGCCAAAGTGTTAGCTCTCACTTTTTTTTGAGATGGTGTCTCACTCTTGTTGTCCAGGCTGGAGTGCAATGGTGCAATCTCGGCTCACTGCAACCTCTGCCTCCCGGGTTCAAGTGATTCTCCTGCCTCCGCCTCCCATGTAGCTGGGACTACAGGTGCACACCACCATGCCCAGCTAATTTTTGTGTTTTTAGTAGAGACAGGGTTTCACCACATTAGCCAAGATGGTATCTATCTCTTGACCTCATGATCCATCCGCTTCGGCCTCCCAAAGTGCTGGGATTACAGGCGTGAGCCACTGCACCTGGCCAGTGTTAGCTCTTATTTAGAAAGACAAGGGGCTGGGCACGGTGGCTCACCCCTGTTCTCCCAGCACTTTGGGAGGTCAAGGTGGGTGAATCACCTGAGGTCGGGAGTTTGAGACCAGCCTGGCCAACATGGTGAAACCCCATCTCTAGTAAAAATATAAAAATTAGCTGGGCATGGTGACACATGTCTGAAATCTCAGCTACTCAGGAGGCTGAGGCAGGAGTATTGCTTGAACCTGGGAGGCAGAGGTTGCAGCGAGCCGAGATTGCGTCACTGCACTCTAGCCTGGACAACAGAGCGAGACTCCATCTAAAAAGAAGAAAGAAAGAAAGAAAGAAAGACAAGGTACCTCTGTAAGCCCAGAGGGTTCAGGGGCACAGTGGTTACAGAGGCCAGACTCTTCAAAAGCTTTTCACCCACTTCTTAGGATCTCAGGTTTTCATCACTAAGACCTGATCTTCACTACTGCTTTGCCTGAGCAATGCAAAAACTATGGAGCTCTAAGACTCTAAATATTAAGTCTTCAGCCTGCTGCTCAAATGTGCCTGCCCTTCTACTGGAAGAGATAAGGGCCTCTTTCTAAGTTATCACCCAGGTTCTGAATCTCACACTTAACCATTAACTGATGTGTTGTTTTGTTTTTTTGCTTGAGATGGAGTCTCCGGCCAGGCGTGGTGGCTCACGCCTATAATCTCAGCACTTTGGGAGGCCGAGGCGGGCAGATCACCTGAGGTCAGGAGTTCAAGACCAGCCTGGCCAACATGGTGAAACCCTGTCTTTTTTTTAAAAGAAAGAAAGAAAAAAAAAAAGAGATGGAGTCTTGCTGTGTTGCCTAGGCTGGAGTGCAATGGCATGATCTTGGCTCACTGCAATTTCCGCCTCCTGGGTTCTAGCTATTCTCCTGCCTCAGCCTCTCAAGTAGCTGGAATTACAGGTGCATGCCATGATGCCTGGCTAATTTTTTTTTTTTTTTGAGACAGAGTTTCACTCTTGTTACCCAGGCTGGAGTGCAATGGCACCATCTCGGCTCACCACAACCTCCGCCTCCTGGGTTCAAGCAATTCTCCTGCCTCAGCCTCCCGAGTAGCTGGGACCACAGGCACACACCACCATGCCCAGCTAATTTTTGTATTTTTAGTAGAGATGGGGTTTCACCATGTTGACCAGGATGGTCTCGATCTCTTGACCTCGTGATCCACCTGCCTTGGCCTCCCAAAGTGCTGGGATTACAGGCTTGAGCCACTGCGCCTGGCCCTTATTCTTTTTTATTTTTTTATTTTTGTACTTTTAGTAGAAACAGGGTTTCACCATATTGGCCAGGCTGGTCTTGAACTCCTGATCTCAAGAGATCTGTGTGCTTCGGCCCCCCAAAGTGCCGAGATGACAGGCGTGAGCCACTATGCTGGCCAATTGTTAAGTGTCCTCAGTCTCTCATTATCCTTATGTAGTTGTATCACTACAACTTAGCAACAATCAGCCAACTCCACTGTCCTTGAAAGCCTTGTTTCTCCATATTCTTGAAAGGCCTAAAAAATTGTACCTGCTACAGCATACCCTTCCATCAGCACTCCCCTCAAGGGATGCATTTTCCCACATTACTACTAGTGAAATCTTTAGCAACTGAGCCTCCGCCTTTTGCCATGCCCCACTTCACTACGAGGACAGCATCCTTTTCATTTGCTGGGCAGTAGGTGAGCTAGTCCTAAGTGAGCCAAGTTCCCATCTTACTGCCTATTTTCTTAGATCACTACTGGAAACATTTGTGTTAGTCTGGACCTCTTAAGAAATAGACACCGCCAGGCATAGAGGCTCACGTCTATAATCCCAGCACTTTGGGAGGCCAAGGTGGGTGGATCACCTGAGGTCAGGAGTTCAAGACCAACCTGGCCATCATGGTAAAACCCCATCTTTAAAAAAAATAAATAAGTAAATAATAAAAAATTTAAAAAAAAAGAAGCAGACACCAAGATGACATTAAGTATACCAAGATTTTATTAGGGGAAGTGACCATGAGAAAAATTAGAGAAGGAAATGGAAAAGTCATCAGACTACAATACAAGCCTAAACCTGAATGAAGGAGAGAGAAGCAAGCTTGGGTAGAAGCACCCTAGACTACTATGCAGAATAAGAAAGTTTCAGCAAAGCTGCTGTCCTCGAGTCAAAGTTCTTGACATCCAAAGAGCCCCATATCTCCCAGGTATGAGGCTGCTTTAGCATTCCACCTACATGCAGTCACTGGCTGACAGTAGCCTAAGGGAAGCATGGCCAGGAAGCAAATGAAGCAGTTGATCTCAGAGTGCACTAGCTGGGATCTTGGTCAATTACATTGTTCCTTGTATGTGAAGGTCTTTGAGGCACGGCTCTTGGCCACCAAATACTGAAGGTGAAGTGGATTGTCTTTTTCTTTTCAATTATGTCAGGTTTTTTACTTCATGTATTTTGGGGCTTGTTAGATACATATATATTTATAGTTGCTATTTTTATATATTGATCCTTTTTCATTATGAAATATCTCTATTTGTCTCTAGCAATGAAATGTCCTTGTCTCTAATATATCCTAAAGCCTGTTTTGTCTGACATTAAAATAGCCACTCCAGTTCTTTTATGATTACTGTGTGCATAGTATATTATTTTCTCTCTTTTTTTTTTTTTTTTTGAGAAGGAGTTTCACTCATGTTACCCAGGCTGGAGCGCAATGGCGCGATCTCGGCTCACCGCAACCTCCGCCTCCTGGGTTCAGGCAATTCTCCTGCCTCAGCCTCCTGAGTAGCTGGGATTACAGGCACGCACCACCATGCCCAGCTAATTTTTTGTATTTTTAGTAGAGATGGGGTTTCACCATGTTGAACAGGATGGTCTCGATCTCTTGACCTTGTGATCCACCCGCCTCGGCCTCCCAAACTGCTGGGATTACAGGCTTGAGCCACCGCTCCCGGCCTATTTTCTCTTTTAATTTCAACCTATTTATGCCTATGAATCTAAAGTATGTCTTTTGGTGGACAGTATATAATTGAATCTTGCTTTCTTTTTTTTGAGACAGAGTTTCACTCTTGTTGCCCAGCTTGGCATGCAATGGCATGATCTTGGCTCACTGTAACACCTCTGCCTCCCAGGTTCAAGCAATTCTCCTGCCCCAGCCTCCCAAGTAGCTGAAATATAGGCATGCACTACCACACTCAGCTAATTTTGTATTTTTAGTAGAGACAGGTTTCACCATGTTGGCCAGGCTGGGCTTGAACTCATGACCTCAGGTGATCCACCTGCCTTGGCCTCCCAAAATGCTAGGATTACAGGCGTATATATACAGAATTATGTATACAATATTCCAGGTGTGGCTTTTATATCCTTTTGTTTTAAAATGCCATTCATAATCCCACATTTTTGTTGGTCTTTGTGGCTGAAGAAGCAATCTGGACCAACATGTTCAAAGAATATGCTGATCCTTTTTTTTTTTTTCTGGATGTAAGTAATAGCCAATCTTTTTTTTGAGCCTACAGGAAAGAGAACTTGACCATCAAATCAGGAGATCTGGCTCAGGGTCTAATTCCACCAATAACTGTGTGATCTTATAAGTTATTTAAATTGTATTGCCTTCAATATATTTATCTACAAAATAAGGGATTTGATTTTTCTTTCTTTTTTTTTTTTTATTTTTTAAGATGGGGTTTCACCCTGATGGCCAGGCTGGTCTTGAACTCCTGACCTCAGGTGATCCACCCACCTCGGCCTCACAAAGTGCTATGATTACAGGTGTGAGTCACCACGCCCAGCCTGGTTTTGTTTTTTGTTTTGAGATGAAGTTTTGCTCTTGTTGCCCAAGCTGGAGTGCAATGGTGTGATCTCAGCTCACTGCAACCTCCACCTCCCATGTTCAAGTAATTCTCCTGCTTCAGCCTCCGGAGTAGCTGGGATTACAGGCATGCACCACCACACCCAGCTAATTTTTTGTATTTTTAGTAGAAAGGGGGTTTCACCATGTTAGCCAGGCTGGTCTCAACTCCTGGCCTCAGGTGATCTACCCGTCTCAGCCTCCCAAAGTGCTGGAATTACAGGCATGAGCCACCACGCCCAGCCAGGATTTGGCTTTTCAATGTTCTAAGATCACTCCCAGCTCTGAATTTTTATGATTATAGCATCATAGCTTATCTGCCACTTTTCTTGACATTCTTGCATCTGGTAGGTACTTTTAGTAGTATATCCTTAGATTGGTCTTTCATTTATTGGAACTGATTAGTGTCAAATACAAACTTAAAAATTTCACCGTAAACATCTTTTTTTTTTTTTTTTTTTGAGACAGTGTCTCACTCACTCGCCCAGGCTGGAGTGCAGTGGCATGTTCTCAGCTCACTGCAACTTCTGCCTCCCAGGTTCAAGCAATTCTCCTGCCTCAGCCTCCCAAACAGCTGGGATTACAGGTGACCACCACCTCGCCTGCCTAATTTTTGTATTTTTAGTAGACATGGGGTTTCACCATGTTGGCCAGGCTGGTCTTGAACTCCTGACCTCAGGTGATCCGACAGCCTCGGCCTCCCAAAGTGCTGGGATTACAGGTGTAAGCCATCATGGCCAGCCCTATACCTCAAGTCTTAAATGTAAAACTCCTACCCTTTATTTCCTAGCTTTAATGAGCTCTCCACCCATTAATTCATTTATACACTCTTTTTTTTTTTTTTTTTTAAGGAGATGGGGTCTCGCTCTATTGCCCAGACTAGAATACAGTGGTGTGATCTTGGCTTACTGCAACCTCTGCTTCCTGGGCTCAAGTGATCCTTTCACCTCAGCTTCTGAAGTAGCTGAGACTACAGGCATGTACCACCATGCTTGGCTAATTTTTTATTTTTTGTAGAGATGAGGTTTTGCCATGTTGCCCAGGCTGATCTCAAACTCCTGGACTCAAGTGATCCACTTGCCTTGGCCTCCCAAAGTGCTGGGATTACAGTCATGAGTCACCATGTCTAGCCTCCAACTATTTTTTTTTTATTTTTATTTAAAGACAGGGTTTCACCATGTTGGTAAGGCTGGTCTTGAACCCCCGACCCCAGGTGATCCGCCCGCCTTGGCCTCCAAGGTGCTTGGATTACAGGCGAGAGCCACCATGCCCAGCCCCTCCAACTATTTTTTAAAAAAATTTTTTGTAGAGACAGAGTCTCACTATGCTCCATTTATGCATTCTTATATTAAATATTAATTTCCTATTATGTGCCAGTAAGACAAATATCATCCCTACTCTTACTGAGCCTACAATCTGGAAAGAAGGACAGCGACTGATGCACAAGCAATGACATCAAAATGCAGTGCTCGGGAAAATACTAGGGAATACAAGAGAATACAAACAATGTCCGAACAATTTCACTGTTTTAAAATAACCTTTCAGCTTGGTTATTCAAAATTTGGAAATTTTAAATTATTATAGTTATAGCCACAGGTCTCCTTTATTCAAAATAAAGCAATAACATTTAGAAATTCTCCTTTCGCTAAAAAAGTAGGTATATTCAAATGCCTCTATATATAAATAACACATTACAGTCAAGAAAAAGATTTGCCTAATGGCTTAATACTAATTTCCTAGTAGTTGGGAAAACTGCTTTCCTTCTTTTTGCATAATATTTGAAAAACAGCTTGGCATTTTCTCCAAGTATTTTGCAAAAGTGGCCTGGCATAGGTGAAATGAGTCAAACCTAATAGAATTTATCCATTGTTCACAGAAATGTTTTGGCTGTATTCTACATGGAGTCAGTGTAATGCACTACAAAGGAACATAATTGGCCAGCACATCTTTTGTTTATTTAAGAAAGTGAGGTTTTCCTGTTGTTAACGTTGAGTATTTTTTATCTTAACTCTTACAATATTGACTTTCATTATTACCTCATTATATGATATACAGTTGCAGACAAATTAGAAAATCTGATTTAAAATATAATAAAGAGATACAATTACCTTAAGGTTCCAGTCAGAGATAACTACGCTTAACGCATCAGTGTATATGTTTTTCCCTTCCCTTTCTTTCTTTTTTTCCTTTTTTCTTTCTTGACAGGGTCTTTCTTTTTTTTTTTTTTTTTTTTTTTTGAAACGGAGTTTCGCTCTTGTTACCCAGGCTGGAGTGCAATGGCACGATCTCGGCTCACCGCAGCCTCCGCCTCCTGGGTTCAGGCAATTCTCCTGCCTCAGCCTCCTGAGTAGCTGGGATTACAGGCACGTGCCACCATGCCCAGCTAATTTTTTGTATTTTTAGTAGAGACGGGGTTTCACCATGTTGACCAGGATGGTCTTGATCTCTTGACCTCGTGATCCACCCGCCTCGGCCTCCCAAAGTGCTGGGATTACAGGCTTGAGCCACCGCGCCCGGCCCGACAGGGTCTTTCTATGTTGCCCAGGCTGGTCTTGAACTCCTTGCCTCAAGTGATTCTCCCATCTCAGCCTCCCAAAGTTCTAGGATTACAGGTGTGAGCCACTGTGCCCAGTCCTCTTTTTTATTTTTAATTATTCTTTAAGTTCTGGAGTACATGTGCAGAATGTGCAGGTTTGTTACATAGGTATACACATGCCATGTGCTGTTCACAATAGGAAAGATTTGGAATCAACCCAGTCCTCTTTTTAAAAAAAAATTTAATGAACTTCAATCACACAGATTTTGAACTAAGCATAACCCTTATTTTGTCACTCATTGTCATCATTGACCCTCTTATTGTTTATTTAATAAACACCTGCTATCCTATATAAGATCCAGAATATTGGCAATAAATTACAAGTTACTGTCAATATTCTAAATGTCTTTCTATGTATAATGTATACACTGTTTTGAACAGAGTCTTTTTTTGAGAGCTGAGAATTAGACTCTCATATATATGGTCAATTGATTTTTTTCTTTTTTATTGTGGTAAAAAAATATACAGGTGGCTTACGCCTGTAATCCCAGCACTTCAAGAGGCCGAGGCAGGCAGATCAGCTGAGGTCAAGAGTTTGAGACAAGACTGGCCAACATGGTGAAACCCCATCTCTACTAAAAGTACAAAAATTAGCTGAGTATGGTGCCGCACACCTGTAATCCCAGCTACGTGGGGAGGCTGAGGCAGGAGAATCACTTGAACCCAGGAGGCAGAGGTTGCAGTAAGCCAAGATCACACCATTGCACTCCAGCATGGGTGACAAGAGTGAAACTCCATCTCAAAAAAAAAAAAAAAGATGTATATAGGACATTAAATTTACCAGTGTAACTATTTTTAACTTTACAGTCCAGTACTGTTTCTTTTTTTTTTACATTGTTGTAAAACAGAAAAACAGCTCTCCAAAACTTTTTCATCTTGCAGTTCTGAAACTCTATGCCCATTAAACAACTCACCTTTCCCTCCTTTTCCCAGCCCCTAGTAGCCACCATTCTACTTTCTGTCTCTATAAATTAAATTACTTTAGATATTTCATATAAGTGGAATCATACAGTATTTGTGTTTTTGTTACTGGCTTATTTTAGTATAATGTCCTCAATGTTCATCCATGTTGTAGCATGTGAATAATATTTCTGTGCGTGTGTGTGTGTGTGTGTGTGTGTGTGTGTGTGTGTGTACACCACATTTTGTTTATCTACTCATCTGTCAATGAATATTTGGGTTGCTTCCACCTCCTAGAATAGTGTATAATGTTGCTATGAACATGGGTGTGTAAATATCTCTTCAAGACTCTTCTTTCAATCTTTTTGAATATATACCCAATAGTGCAATTACTGGATCATTCTATTTTTAGTTTTTTGAGGAACTTCAATCTGTTTCCCATAGCAGATGCACTATTTTACAGTCCCACTAACAGTGAATGAGGGCTCTAATTTCTCCACATCCTCACTAACACTTGCTATTTTCTGTTTTTTGGTAGCCATGCTAATGGTGCCAGGTGATATTTCACTGTGGTTTTTATTTGCATTTCTTTATTGATTAGTAATGTTGAGCATCTTTTCACATACTTATTGGCCATTTGTACAGCATCTTTAGAGAAATGTCTATTCAAGTCCTCTGCAATTTTTTTTGTTTCCCTATCACTGATTTTATTTATTATTTTTTATTTCCAACATTTATTTTAGGTTCAGGGGTACATGTGCAGGTAAATTGCATATTGCGGGCATTTGGTGTACAGATTATTTCCTCACCCAGGTAATAAGTATAGTATTCAACAGATCGTTTTTCAGACCCTCACCCTCTTCCCACCCTTTGCCCTCAAGTAGGCCCTGGTATTTATTGTTCCCTTCTCTGTGTCCAGGTGTACAGTACTCAGTGTTTAGCTCCCACTTATAAGTGAGAACATGTGGTATTTGGTTTTCTATGTTAGTTTGACTAGGATAATGGCCTCCAGCTCCAACCATGTTCTAGCAAAAGAAATGATCTCATTCTTTTTTATTATTATTGTATTTTAAGTTCTGGGATACATGTGCAGAATGTGTAGGTTTGTTACATAGGTATACACATGCCATGGTGGTTTGCTGCATCCATCAACCCATCATCTACATTAGGTATTTCTCCTAATGCTATCCCTCCCCTAGCCCCCTGCCAACAGGCCCCAGTGTCTGATGTTCCCCCCGCCGTGTCCATGTGTTCTCATTTTTCAACTCCCACTTATGAGTGAGAACATGCAATGATTGGTTTTCTGTTCCTGTGTTAGTTTGCTGGAAATGATGGTTTCCAGCTTCATCCATGTCCTTACAAAGGACACGAACTCGGCTGGGCGCAGTGGCTCAAGCCTGTAATCCCAGCACTTTGGGAGGCCAAGGCGGGTGGATCACAAGCTCAAGAGATCGAGACCATCCTGGTCAACATGGTGAAACCCCGTCTCTACTAAAAATACAAAAAATTAGCTGGGCATGGTGGTGCGTGCCTGTAATCCCAGCTACTCAGGAGGCTGAGGCAGGAGAATTGCCTGAACCCAGGAGGTGGAGGTTGTGGTGAGCCGAGATCGCACCATTGCACTCCAGCCTGGGTAACATGAGTGAAACTCCGTCTCAAAAAAAAAAAAAAAAAAAAAAAAAGGACACGAACTCATTCCTTTTTATAGCTGCATAGTATCCCATGGTGTATATGTGCCACATTTTCTTTTTTCTTTTTTTTTTTTAAAGACGGGTTTCACCATGTTGGCCAGGCTGGTCTCGAACTCCTGACCTCAGGTGATCCTCCCACCTCAGCCTCCCAAAGTGCTGGGATTTACAGGCGTGAGCCACCGCACCCAGCCCTACATTTTCTTTATCCAGTCTATCATTGATGAGCATTCAGGCTGGTTCCAAGTCTTTGCTATTGTGAATAGTGCTGCAATAAACATATGTGTGCATGCATCTTTATAGTAGAATGATTTATAATCCTTTGGGTATATATCCAGTAATGGGATTGCTGGGTCAAATGGTATTTCTTGTCCTAGATCCCTTGAGGAATCATCACACTGTCTTCCACAATGGTTGAGCGAATTTACACTCCCACCAACAGTTTAAAAGTGTTCTATTTCTCCACATCTTCTCCAGCATTTGTTTCCTGACTTTTTAATGATTGCCATTCTAACTGATCACCATTCTAACTGATGGTATCTCAATGTGATTTGCATTTCTCTAATGACCAGTGTTGATGAGCTTTTTTTCATATGTTTGTTGGGCCACATAAATGTCTTCTTTTGAGAAGTGTCTGTTCATATCCTTCTCCCACTTTTTGATGGGTTTGTTTGTTTTTTTCTTGTAAATTTGTTTAAGTTCCTTGCAGATTCTGGAGATTAGCCATTTGTCAGATGGATAAATTGCAAAATTCTTCTCCCATTCTGTAAGTTGCCTGTTCACTCTGATATAAGTTTATTCTGCTGTGCAGAAGCTCTTTAGTTTAATTAAATCCCATTGGTCAATTTTGGCTTTTGTTGTCATTGCTTTTGGTGTTTTAGTCATGAAGTCTTTGCCCATGCCTATGTCCTGAATGGTATTGCCTAGGTTTTCTTCTAGGGTTTTTATGGTTTTAGGTCTTACATTTAATTTAAGTCTTTAATCCATTTTGAGTTAATTTTTATATAAGGTGTAAGGAAGGGGTCCAGTTTCAGTTTTCTGTATATGGCTAGCCAGTTTTCCCAACACCATTTATTTAATAGGGAATCCTTTCCCCATTGCTTGTTTTTGTCAGATTTGTCAAAGATCAGATGGTTGTAGATGTGTGGCATTATTTCTGAGGCCTCTGTTCTGTTCCATTTGTCTATGTATCTGTTTTGGTACCAGTACCATGCTCTTTTGGTTACTGTAGGCTTGCAGTATAGTTTGAAGTCAGGTAGCGTGATGCCTCCAGCTTTATTCTTTTTACTTATGATTATCTTGGCTATCCCGGCTCTTTTTTTTTTTTTTTTCATATGAAATTTAAAGTCGTTTTTCCTAATTCTGTGAAGAAAGTCAATGGTAGCTTGATGAGGATAGCACTGAATCTATAAATTACTTTGGGCAGTATGGCCATTTTCACAATGTTGATTCTTCCTATTGGTGAGCATGAAATGTTTTTCCATTTGTTTGTGTCCTCTCTTATTTTCTTGAGCAGTGGTTTGTAGTTCTCCTTGAAGAGGTCCTTCACATCCCTTGTAAGTTGTGTTCCTAGGTATTTAATTCTCTTTGTGGCAATTGTGAATGGGAGTTGACTCATGATTTGGCTATCTGTGTTGGGTACCAGCCCCACCCTGTGCATGGGTGCCCTTAGTCCCAGTGGTGATGAGGGATTGAGAAAAAGAAACAAAGGCAGAGACACAAGAGTAGAATTTACAGCATGGGTTCAGGGGACCAACCCGAGCATGGGAATTTGTTGGCCCTGAGGTCTGGGCCTCAAGCCCTTTATTATGTGCATAATCTCATTGCTCTTATGGGTGTGGCAGGGGAGGGTGAAGGGTTAGGTAAGAGAGCTGGGGGGGAGCATTTGATATCTTTCTAAGACAGGATAAACTCTGAGTTTACCTCTGATTGTTATCAGGGTGTGGCTGCATCAGAAGTATAGTGGATGAGGAGCCATGGGGTCTGACCACACCCAATGCATCAAGGGGCTTTTATCTCCTGAGCACTGAAGACATAGAGCAATTAAAATCACTCCATATTCTGAGAACCTAGGCAGAGCCTGAGCAAAAGTTGTCCTAATACATATTTTCCAATGAACCAAGATTATACAATATATGATGAACTTTCAGTGCAATCAGTATGCATTTATATCATTACTAATACTGAAAAGTATTCTCTTGGGCAAATTTACTATATTTGGCTAGTGCTTTTTAAAAATAATTTAGATGTTCTGCCTTTTTAATTAGGTAAGAATGTGAAAACACCCTTAAATATGCTTCCTGGACCATCTGCGTGATTGTTTTCTTTTATTGAATCCAAGGTGCATGCATGTTTGTTTGTTTCAGACAGGGTCTCTGTTGCTCAAGTTGAGTGCTGTGGCATGATCACAGCACACTGAAGCCTCAACTTCCTGGGCTCAAGCAATTCCCCTGTCTCAGCCTCCCAAGCAGCTGGGACTACAGGTATGCACCAACACGCCTGGCTAATTTTTGATTATTTTAGAGATTATTTAGAGACAAGGTTCCTCTGTGTTGCTCAAGCTGGTCTCTAACTTCTGGATTCAAGTGATCCTCCCATCTTGAATCCCTCTTAAAGCCTCTGCTACATCTTGCTAAATTGCTTTTAAATTTTTTTTTTTTTTTTTTTTTTTTTTGAGACGGAGTTTCGCTCTTGTAACCCAGGCTGGAGTGCAATGGCGCGATCTCGGCTCACCGCAACCTCCGCCTCCTGGGTTCAGGCAATTCTCCTGCCTCAACCTCCTGAGCAGCTGGGATTACAGGCACGCACCACCATGCCCAGCTGATTTTTTGTAGTTTTAGTAGAGACGGGGTTTCACCGTGTTGACCAGGATGGTCTCGATCTCTTGACCTCGTGATCCACCCGCCTCGGCCTCCCAAAGTGCTGGGATTACAGGCATAAGCCACTGCGCCCGGCGCTTTTAAATGTTTAACACAAATTTTAACTCTCACCAGAAGTGTGTAAGTGTTGAAAGTCCCTTTTCTTGCCTTAAAGTATTATTGTTTTGGCTGGGTTTGGTGGCTAACGCCTGTAATCCCAACACTTTGGGAGGCTGAGGCAGGCAGATCACAAAGTCAGGAGTTCGAGACTAGCTTGGCCAACATGGTGAAACCCTGTCTCTACTAAACACACGAAATTAGCTGGGCGTGGTGGCAGGTGCCTATAATCCCAGCTACTTGGGAGGCTGAGGCAGGAGAATCGCTTGAACCTGGGAGGCAGAGGTTGCAATGAGCCGAGATTGTGCCATTGCACTCCAGCCTAGGAGACAGACTCCTTTTCAAAAAAAAAAAAAAGAAAAACAAGTGCCGGGCACGGTGGCTCACACCTGTAATCCTAGCACTTTGGGAGGCCTAGGTGGGTGGATCACCTTAAGTCAGGATTTCAAGAGAAGCCTGGCCATCATGGTGAAACCCCATCTTTGTAAAATAAATAAATAAATAAAAGTGTTATTGTTTTTAAAATCTTATTTATTTAAAAATGTATTATTACTATATTTTTATTTTTTATTTTATTTTTTTTTTTACTTTTTTTCCGTAACTACACTCAAGTCCCAATATTATTATATTTTTAGAGACAGGGTCTTGCTATATTGCCCAGGTAGGACCCAAGTTCCTCAGCTTAAGCAATCCTCCTGAGGCAGCTTCCTGAGTAGCTAGGAGTAGAGGCATGCCCCACTGTGCCTGGCTTATTTCTTGAATCATTGCCTTGATTATTTTTCAGTGCTCTACTTTAAGCAAACTTAGTTACAGATCCCAAAATCTATATTTACACAGAAGAATATATCAGAAGATATCTATTCAAATTAAGAAGCATTGACTAATTTCCTTCAATTACTCAGCAGAGAACAGAGAATTTCAAGCTTTCCATTGATACTTACTTTTTCTTCTACTATTTTTGAAATGTCTAACCTGTCTTTACAAGTTTCTTTTCTCTTCTATTCCACCAGGCCCTCTAATACTTCTTTTCTTCTTCTTCTTTTTTTTTTTTTTTTTTGAAACAGAGTCTTGCTCTGTCACCAGGCTGGAATACAGTGGTGCAATCTTCGCTCACTGCAACCTTCACCTCCTGGGTTCAAGCAATTCTTGCACCTCAGCCTCCTGAGTAGCTGGGATTACAGGTATGTATCACCATACCTGGCTAATTTTTGTATTTTTAGTACAGACGTTTTGTAGAGGGTTTCACACGTTGTTCAGGCTGGCCTCAAGCTTCTGGCCTCAAGTGATCCACCCACTTCGGCCTCCCAAAGTGCTAGTTACAGGTGTGAGCTACCATGCCCGGTCTCTAATGCCTCTTTTAAAAGTAAACTCTGATGGCCTTCAAAACCTAGCAAATTAAGACCAAATTCCTTAGTTTAGTATTCAAGCCTTTTCAGTTTTATTTTTTGCTTCTTCCTTATACATACCAACACCCTAGTAATGAGGCTACTCTTACCATTTCCTAAATACACTGGTGCTTTCCCTAATCAAAAGGGCCTTCTCATTACACCCATTGAAATTAAACTTTATATGCCACCTTCTTTGTGATTCTCCTTAGCTGCATAGATATTTTTTTTCCTCCTTGGAACACCTACAACATTTTGCATGCACCTCTGAATATTCTGCCTTGCAGAATTTTTTCCCTACACTAGCCTATGAATGCCTTTAGGATAAGAGGTCATTTTTTTGGGTGAGAGGGATGGGGCGAACAGGGTCTTGCTCTGTTGCCCAGGCTAAAGTGCAGTGGCATGATCTCAGTTCATACATCTGACTCTGGGGCTCAAGTGATCCTCCTGCCTCAGCCTCCCAAGTAGCTGGGACCATAAGCACGAGCCATGATGCCCAACTACTTTTTGTATATTTCACAGAGACAGAGTTTTGTTATGTTGCCCAGGCTGACCTTGAACTTCTGAGCTCAAGCGATCTGCCCACCTTGGCCTTCCAGTGTTGGAATTACAGGCGTGAGATGCTGTGCCCGGTGAGGTCACTTTCTTAATCTTTGTATTCATTTTAAAGCCTAATGGGACATCCAAGTTATAGTAGTCCCATACCATACACACTTGCTGAATTCACAGGCAAAATGTTACTTCTCCTATTGTAATGCAAGTGCACTAAAAATAAGCATCTGTTTATAGAAAATCACTTTACAAACCTCCCATTATTTATTTTAATTAATTAATTAAGTTTTGTAGAGAGGAGGGCTCCTATGCTGCCCAGGCTGGTCTCAAAACTCCTAGCCTCAAGGGATCCTCAAGCTTAAGCCTCTCAAAGTGTTGGGATTACTGGCATAAGCCACCATGCCAGGCCTACAGACATCCTATTTTGAGCAATGTGGTTTAATTAGAATAAACAATCCCTTAGCTTCTCGGGGCTGAAAGTAATGAAATCATTAACAAACAAAAAGAAAAAAAGAGTAAATAATCCTCCTTCACTTCTGGTGTTTTATAGCTCTAAAAGCATCTAGGATAGTATAATATCTCATCTCATTTCAGCCCTTATGTGTTAATTCAGATTCCCCACAAACAGACCTTAAGATAAGGATTTGAGTGTAAACAGTTTATTTGGGAGGTGATTCCAGAAAATACCAGTAGGAGAATGTGGGGAACTGAAAAAGGGAAAGAAAGGCCACCAAGTTATGAAGCCAGTTGTCACTGTGTTAAATGGAACCCTGGGAGTCAGGGAAGATAAATATTTCGCGGTTATCCCACCTGGAAAGGGTGCTGGGGTGTTTATAAACCAACTATGCCAGTTATTGTTTCAGGGCTGTTGCCAAGAGACCTTAATTCTCTGCATTTGCTCATGGCCTCCCTAAAGGGGCAGAGGCTTCTGTTGCCAGATCTTTGGCAGCTGGAAGTTGTTGGCATAAATACAATCGTCAGACCCAAAGGCGGGCAGGGGACTGACAAGGTCTACCACGTTTCACAAAGAAATCTTAAATTATATATAGTTTTTAAAATTTGGGATATTTGGCCAGGTGCGGTGGCTCACGCCTGTAATCCCAGCACTTTGGGAGGCCGAGACGGGTCAGGAGTTCAAGACCAGCCTGGCCAAGATGGTGAAACCCCATCTCTTAAAAAAAAAAAAAAAAAAAAATTGGGATATTTCAGCATGTTTGTAGGTTATATATGCAAGAGTTGGAATGAAAAGGCAAGGAAACAAAATCTAGTGTGGCCAGAGGTGCAAAGTTAATAGAAAAGGCAGATTATATGATGAAAAGTATGGAAATCATTTAGAAACACAAAAAGTATAACTGTTTAAGTCCGATCTAATTTTTAGTTCTCTGTAATCCTTAGGCCAATTTCAAATAGGCAACATGTAAGCTTTTAGGTAAATGAAGACTAGAACAAACATTTTTAAACTCTTACTTTTAAATGTTTCTATATATGCAAGTAACAAACCCATATTCAAATACTTCTCTAACCTAAATTTATCATCTTCCAACATCATCCCACTCCTCCCATTTACCAGTTATTTTAGGTTTCAGAAATGTTAAAGAAAAATTGTAATGTAAAATTTAAAAATACATATAGACAGAGAATAGGTAATATGTGCACAAGGTAAAAAAATTAAGTAATACTAAAGAGTATACAGGAGTGGCCGCAGCAAACTTGGTTTGTATCTGAGTCACGGCACCAAAAAAAAAGAGAGAAGCAATATGACGAAGGGAACATCATCGTTTGGGAAGCGTCGTAATAAGACGCACACGTTGTGCCGCCGCTATGGCTCTAAGGCCTACCACCTTCAGAAGTCGACCTGCGGCAAATGTGGCTACCCCGCCAAGCTCAAAAGAAAGTATAACTGGAGTGCCAAGGCTAAAAGACGAAATACCATCGGGACTGGTCGAATGAGGCACCTAAAAATTGTATACCGCAGATTCAGGCATGGATTCCGTGAAGGAACAACACCTAAACCCAAGAGGGCAGCTGTTGCGGCATCCAGTTCATCTTAAGGATTTCACTGATTAGTCACGCAATAAATGTTCTGGTTTTAAAAATAAAAATAAAAATAAAAATAAAAATAAAAGAGTATACAGGAAAAAAGTAAATCTTTCCCATATGTCTTCCAATGTTCCTCCCCAAAGACGCCCTTACTGATTTCTCATGTTTTCTGAAGATAAACTATGCATATAACACACACACACACACACACACACACACACACACACACACACACACACGTAGCATATGCCACAGACTATTCTGCATTTAAAAACAATTACTGCCAGGCATGGTGGCTCACGCCTGTAATCCCAGCACTTTGGTTGGAATGAACAGTGCTGGGATTTGGGAGGCCGAGGTGGGCAGATCACTTGAGGTCAGGAGTTCAAGACCAGCCTGGCTAACATGGCGAAATCCCATCTCTACTAAAAATACAAAAATTAACTGGGCATGGTGGCACGTGCCTGTAATCCTAGCTACTCGGGAGGTTGAGGCACAAGAATCTCTTGACCCCGGAAGGCAGTGGGTTTGCAGTGAGCCCAGATTGTGCCACTGCACTCCAGCCTGGGTGATAGAGCAAGACTCAGTCTAAAACAAAATAAAAAAAAAATACAAACAATTACTATATCTTGGAAGATATTTTATAGCAGTATACAGATATTTGCCTCATTAAAAAAAAGCTGGGCATTGCTGCTCCTGCCTTAATCTCAGCACCTTGGGAGGCTAAGGCGAGAAGACCACTTTAGTCCAGGAGTTCGAGACCAGCCTGGGCAACACAGAAGATTGCGTCTCTACAAAACATAAGGAGAAATTAGCCAGGAGTGGTGGCACATGCCTGTGGTCCCAGCTGCTCAGGAGGCTGAAGTGAGAGGATCACTTGAGCCTGGAAGGTAAGCCATGCTTGAGCCACTACACTCCAGCTTGGGTGACAGAGTGAGAGCTCATCTTTAAAAAAAGCCAAACCAACTAAGCAAACGTAACATTTTAAATCAAAAGCAAAAAACAAAATTGTTTCAGGGCCTCGAAGAAATAGCTTCTAAGTGAGGGAGGCTGAGTAGATGAGGAAAATAGCTATTCATTCATTCCTTCATTTACTGACTCAATATGTTTTGAATGTTTACCATATATGACGTGTACCATATTGGGTATTAGGAGTAAAAAAAATGGTTCAAAATAATTTCTACCTTTAAGGAGTTAGAGATTCTTGGAAATATAGGTATATAAACAATTAAGCAATTATAATACTGTGTGATGTGGTATTACAGTACACAGCAGCAACACAAAGCATTAAGTAATCAACTCTACTTGTGCCAGGAACAAATGCTAAGAGATTCATGGGCATTAGCTCATGTAAGACTCACCGTTGTCCTATGAAATACCTGTAGGGGTCCTTATTAGTCAAGCTCTCATTAGAAAAGTCCCCACAGTTGGCTCACGCCTGTAATCCCAGCACTTTGGGAGGCTGAGGCATGTGGATCATGAGGTCAGGAGATCGAGACCATCCTGGCCAACATGGTGAAACCCTGTCTCTACTAAAAAATACAAAAATTAGCATGGTGGCACGTGCCTGTAGTCCCAGCTACTCAGGAGGCTGAGGCAGGAGTATTGCTTGAACCTGGGAGGCAGAGGTTGCAGTGAGCTGGGCTTGTGCCACTGCACTCCAGCCTGGCACCTGGCAACAGAGCAAGACTCTGCCTCAAAAAAAAAAAAAAAAAAAGAAAAGAAAAGTCCCCACAGTTAAGAGATTGCATTAAGAAGCAAAAGTTACCTAATATATGTTTGCCAATGAACCAATCATTTGTAAAATTCGTTCTTAAGCATCCCTCCTCATATAACATATCTTTCTGTCCCCGTTCATCTATTTGCAAATTTATTCCAAACTGTTCAAAAAGTAAAATTGAAAATCTTTTGCAAAAGATGTAGGACATTCAGAAAGTCAGAGAAAACAATAATGGAGAGCTGCTCAAATCACAAGAAAAGCCACTGACAAAAATGAGCATGTTGTGGAACTAGACAATAATTGTAGAAGAGAAAATCAACATCAGTGGTGATATAAACTGACACTTCACAAGAAAATTATTTAAAAGGAAAAGGATTAAAAAAAAAAAAAAAGGATTCAAAAGTAAAATACCAGACCAGGTACAGGTACTGATCGACTTACGACCTATGCAACTTACGACCATTCGACTTTACGACCACAAGCGCTAGCCACGACTGCTCCGTGTCTGGCAGCGCAAACATTGCCCAGCTGGGCATACGACAGTGTAGACCAGCTTCCGGCAGCACTACCATCTCTGCGTGCATATAGCCTACTCAACTTACAACCAAATCGTGTTACGACCGGTGTGTCGGAACCAATCGTGGTCGTAAGTCGAGCACTAGATGTATGGTGGCTGTACAATTTGTTGTGATTCCCAGGCCGGGCACTGTGGCTCATGCCTGTAATCCCAGCACTTTGGGAGGCCAAGGCAGAAGGATTGCTTGAGCCCAGGAGTTTGAGGCCAGCCAGAGCAACACAGTGAGACCTTGTCTCTACAAAAAAAAAGATTTAAAAATTAGCCAGAGGTGGTGATGTGTGCCTGTATTCGCAGCTACTGATGAGGCTGAGGTGGGAGGATACCTTGAGCTCAAGAATTCAAGGCTGCAGTGAGCCATGATCATACCACCGGACTTCAGCCTGGGCAACAGACTGAGGCTCTGTCTCTGAGATGAAAAAAAAGTAAAATATCATGCAAAAATGACCTTTTGGGAACAAGATGGAAAATTAGCATGTCTTCCTCCTTCAACCCAACTGTGAGGATGGTTACTGTAAGAAACCTTTGGGTGAAAAAAGAGTTTATCAGTTTCTGAATGGAAGGAAACGGCATTCTGAACAAGTAAGCGCACCAGTGTCATGAAAATAGATATTCTGGATGAGAATTTACTTGTGTCTGTCTTTTTCTTTCTCCCCTACATTGAGCTGGGCACATCATTGCTTACTCCTTCTCTACCGTATAGAAGAAAAATATCAGTAATACCAGCATCAGGCTAGTGCCAGGGCAATACTGGGGCAGTGTTAGAACCTGGAAGAGGTAATTACAGGTGTAGGCAGATTAGTTGGCTCCAATTGTTTCCTCTGGATCCTTCCCCACCTCCCCTCACCTCAAGTGAACAGAAAAAGGCAACTCTTAGGAGACAGCAGAGCAGAGGTGCAAGCTTCCAGGAGGGGCAGAGTTCCCTGACAGGAGGTGAAGTGGGAGTGATGGGCAGATAATGGGAGATGGTCCAGTCCAAACATCAGAGGAGTACAGGCATTGTACAGGATAAACAAAATGAAACGTTCTAACAGAGAATTAATAGACCAAACATAACAAAATTTAAAATAAACATATTAAATATCCTTTAAGAGTTAAGAGAGGATATTGGGAAAAGGAAAAAAGAACAAGAACATTATGCTGGGAACCAAACATATAATGACTGAAAGAAAAATACTCTTTGAAAGGAGTAATGTAAAAAATGAGCAAATCCAGAGAACAAACTTGTGAGCTGGAAGATAAGGTCAGAAACTCTAAGAATTAAAAAAAAAAAAAATTGTAAGGTAAAATAGAAAAGAAAATCCATATGGAATCAGGAAATGGTAATGTCGAAACCAATATATGTAATATGAATTCAAGAAGGAAAAAAATGAAGGGGAGGGAGTATCTGGATAAATGACAAGAATATCCTGGAACTAAAGAAAGATGAGCCGGGCGCGGTGGCTCATGCCTGTAATCTCAGCACTTTGGGAGGCCAAGGCGGGTGGATCACGAGGTCAAGAGATCGAGACCATCATGGTCAACATGGTGAAACCCCGTCTCTACTAAAAATACAAAAAATTAGCTGGGCATGGTGGCACATGCCTGTAGTAATCCCAGCTACTCGGGAGGCTGAGGCAGGAGAATTGCCTGAACCCAGGAGACGGAGTTTGCGGTGAGCCGAGATTGCGCCATTGCACTCCAGCCTGGGTAACAAGAGCGAAACTCTCTCAAAAAAAAAAAAAAAAAGAAAGAAAGATGAAAATCCACAGATTGAAAGGCTTCACAAGGTGCCTACAAGATAGAGAAGGAAAAAGCTCCTCTTAGACAAATTATGGTGAAAAATTACAATATTTAAATAAAGACATTCAAACAGAAAACTTGAGAGAGCAGTACAATGAGCAAGTGTCTTTCACCTAGATCCAACAATTACTAGCATTTTTTGCAATATCTGCTTTTTCCTACTTTTTAAGAATCATTTTATTTATTTTATTTATTTATTTTTTTTGAGACGGAGTTTCACTCATGTTACCCAGGCTGGAGTGCAATGGCGCGATCTCGGCTCACCGCAACCTCCGCCTCCTGGGTTCAGGCAATTCTCCTGCCTCAGCCTCCTGAGTAGCTGGGATTACAGGCACGTGCCACCATGCCCAGCTAACTTTTTGTAGTTTTAGTAGAGACGGGGTTTCACCATGTTGACCAGGATGGTCTCGATCTCTTGACCTCGTGATCCACCCGCCTCGGCCTCCCAAAGTGCTGGGATTACACGCTTGAGCCACCGCACCCAGCCTTTTAGAATCATTTTAAAATAAACTGCAGGCATCAAACTTCACTCTAAATGCTATAATATGCCTGTTGTAAGGATAAGGACATTCCGCTATATAACCACAAAACAAATTCCCTAAAATCATCTTTCAGTCTGTAGTCAAATTTCCCCAACTGTCCCCAAAATATCTCTTACACCTGCTTAATATGAACAAGAACTAATGAAGTTTCTCTCATTGCATTTTATTGCCTTTTCAGACTTGTAAAATGTAGAAAATATTGTCACTTTTTTTTCTTCATAACATTGATTTTTTTTAAAGAGGGTAGAACTATTTTCTTGTGAAATGCACCACATTCTTGATTTGTCTAATTATTTCTTCATGGTGTCACTATCTAATCCCTGTATCCTCTATATTTCCTGAAAACTAGGAATTAAGTCTAAAATCTTGATTAAGTTCAGATGAAAACAAGCTTGACAAGAATTCTTTATAGGCAATGCTATGAATTTCATAATACATCTTACCAGAAGGCATATCATGTCAGGTTTAGTGATGCTAAATTCAAGCTCTGAGTTAAATAGTGAATACCATAGCTTATTCAGTAATCCCATACTGATGGATGTTTGGGTTGTTTCTAATCCATTGCTGTTACAAATTATGTTGCAATGAAACATCTTTGAAGTATATTTTTATATATGGAAATGTCTCTTCAAGATAGTTTCCTGAAAGTTGATTGGCATATATAACTTAATTCGATAATGCTAAATTCCCTTGCATGGGGTTGTACAGTTTTGCATTGCCATTGGTAATGTATGAGAGTGTCTCATAATTCACAGCCATGCTAACAGAATGTGCTGTCACATTTTTTGATTTCTGACAATTTGATAGTTGAGATAAGATGATAGCTAAGGAGTAATGTCTTAGTGTTGTTTTCAATGGACTTCCTATTACTATGAGTGAGCTCAATTATCTTTTCATATATTTAAGGAACATTTGCTATCTTTTTTTGTGAACTATTTTCAAATTTTATCCATTGTCCTATCATGCTTTTAGTGTAATCTTCTCAGTTTTTAAGGCAAATCAGTCTTTTGTCTGTGGTACAAGCTGCAATTATCTTCTGTTTTCATTTGTCTTTTGCTATGCTTATGGTGCTTTTTGTACCTATCTAAATGTTTTTTACTTTAATCTTTATGTTTTTAAAATTGTCAGCCTTTATTGTAATTTCTTTTGATTTTGAGTAATAATTAAGAAAATATTTTCCCTTTTCCCAGTTCTAAAGAAATTCATCCTGTTTTTTTTTTCCCCTAGGGCTTATATGGTTTCATTTTTTTACATTTAGATCTCAAATCTATTTTGCTAATAACGTTTTTCAAGTCTTTTATATCCTTACTGATTTTCTGTCTACTATTATCTGGTATAAATGTGGATTTATCTGTTTTGCCTTCAGATCTGTCAGCTTTTCCTTCATATATTTTGAAGCTCTAAATCAAATGCATATACACTTATTTATTTATAATTTTAATTTTTTTTTTTTTTTTTTTTTTTTGAGACAGAGTTTCACTCTTGTTGCCCAGGCTGGAGTGCAGTGGCGCTATCTCAGCTCACCACAACCTCCGCCTCCTGGGTTCAGGCAATTCTCCTGCCTCAGCCTCCTGTGTAGCTGGGATTACAGGCATGCGCCACCATGCCCAGCTGATTTTTTGTATTTTTAGTAGAGACGGGGTTTCACTATGTTGACCAGGATGGTCTCGATCTCTTGACCTCGTGATCCACCCGCCTGGGCCTTCCAAAGTGCTGGGATTACAGGCGTGAGCCACCACGCCCGGCCTATAATTTTAATTTTTTTTAGAGTCTGTATCTTGCTGTCACCCAGGCTGGAGGGCAGTGGTGTGCTCATAGCTCACTGCAGCCTCAAAATCCTGGGCTCAAGCAATCCTCCTGCCTCGGCCTCCTGAATACCTGAGACTACCACTCCTGGCTAATTATTCAAATTTTAAACTTTTGGTAGAGACAGGGTCTCATTATGTTGCCAGGCTGGTTTTGAACTCCTGGTCTCAAGCCATCCTCCTGCCTTGGCCTCCCAAAGTGCTAGGATTACAGTATGAGCCACCATGATTGGCTAATCTTTACTTCTATCTGTTGTTCAATTTTCTCTTCATTAGTAGTTGTCAGCAATGTGATTATAATGTGTGTTTATATGGTTTTCTTCCTATATTTATCCTACTTGGAGTTAGTTGAGATTCTTGGATAAAGGAGGGTAGTTAAAAACAGTATTATAACTGCATTCTATATTGTGAAAAGCTAGAAGAAAGTCTAAATATGTTAAGTAGAGGCAAGAAAGATATTAAGAAGTCCCAAACTGAACTCCTAGAAATGAAAACTACAATTTCTTAGGTGAAAAATACACTGGATAAAAGTAACAATATATTGGCTGGGTGCAGTGGCTCACGCCTGTAATCCCAGCATTTTGGGAGGCCAAGGTGGGCAGATCACCTGAGGTCAGGAGTTCGAGACCAGCCTAGCCAACATGAAGAAACTCTGTCTCTACTAAAAATACAAAAATTAGCCGGGCTTGATGGCAGGCACCTGTAATAATCTCAGCTACTTGGGAGACTGAGGCAGGAGAATCACTTGAACCCGAGAGGCAGAGTTTGCAGTGAGCCAAGATCATGCCACTGCACTCCAGCCTGGGTGACAGTGAGACTCCATTTCAAAAAAAAAAAAAAAGTAACACTATATTGGTGAAAACACTAGAAACTTTCCAAAATGAAACACAGGGGCAAGAGAAAGAATTTACCGCAAATTACATTTCTGAGAAGAAAGAAGTGTGGTTATTGAACACAAATGAGATGAGTTCCAATGTGGTAAACGATGTGAGAGACATAGGAAAGATTCTGAAAAGGGAATTGGACAGAGATTTAGTGAAGGGGATAAATAAAAAGATTGACAAAGAGCATACAAGACCAAGCTGAGCTTATATAACATTTTTTTGTTACAGATTCATTCTTCCATCTGCTACTCGAGAAATACCGAATGATTTTCATCATTTCTGTTCTTTTCCTATCCTCCAAGCCGTGTCAAATTAGTCCTGTGAAGTACTTTTCTAGTTTCTTGTATTTGTCTTCTTTTTCCAATAGCACCCCAGTTCAGGCTCTTATTTTCCGTATGCCTATACTTCAATAATAGTCTGCTAACCTGCCATCCATCCTGAATTGTACTGTCAAATTAATTTTCCTAAGGCACCACTTTGATCGTGTCACTTTTTTTGGCTCTAAAATCTTCAAAAGCCCCATTCCTAGTGTCTTCTGAATAAAGTTTGGATTTGCGTTTATCTGCAATTCAAAGTTTGACCTATTTTTCCAGCTTTTCAAGAGTCCTATATGTATACTAAATTATCTGCTACCTCCAACCAACTTTCATTTAATTGTCTCTTCTTTTGTTTTTTGTTTTTGTTTTTTTTTTTGAGATGGAGTTTCGCTCTTGTTACCCAGGCTGGAGTGTAATGGCGCGATCTCGGCTCACCGCAACCTCCGCCTCCTGGGTTCAGGCAATTCTCCTGCCTCAGCCTCCTGAGTAGCTGGGATTACAGGCACGCGCCACCATGCCCAGCTGATTTTTTGTAGTTTTAGTAGAGACGGGGTTTCACCGTGTTGACCAGGATGGTCTCGATCTCTTGACTTCGTGATCCACCTGCCTCGGCCTCCCAAAGTGCTGGGATTACAGGCTTGAGCCACCACGCCCGGCCAATTGTCTCTTCTTTTAGTCATTAACTTAACCAACTGAATACTTACTATGTGGTAAGCATTAGTCTAAATGCCAGTGGTAAAGTCATTTTCTTTCAGTTAAATTTCTTGGAAGATGATCACTATCATATGAACCCATATAATCAATTTTCTAAACTTTCAAAGTTGAAGATCAGGCCTCACAAAGAGGTAAGATCATCACAGTGTAGTCACTTCAGGAGGTTTTATCTGAAATAGTCAATCAGCCTTTCTCCATGTTCAGAACGCATGGAAAAAATGACTTCCATGGGGCTCAAGGAGAACACTGAGAACAGATCACAAAAAAATGAGAGAATCATATTGAAGTGAATGAAAGAAGTCTGGCTACCTCTTTGGAGTCATTTCCCTCTAACTGGGAAAGCATACGTTATCTGTACCACACACTAATGGAAAGTGAAAAATTCCCTGTGCTTTCTTCTTCCCCTTCTTCCTCTTCTTCTTTCTTCTTCTTCTTCTTTTTTTTTTTTTTTTTTTTTTTTTTTTTTTATTAACAAGACAGTTTCACTCTGTTGCCCAGGCTGGTGTGCAGTGGCATGATCTTGGTTCTCTGCAACCTCTGCCTCTCGAATTCAAGGGATTCTTGTGCCTCAGCCTCCCAAGTAGCTGGGATTACAGTCGCCCACCATCATGCCTGGCTGATTTTTGTATTTTTAGTAGAGAAGAGATTTCACCTTGTTGCCCAGGCTGGTTTCAAACTCCTGGCCTCAAGTAATCTGCCTGCCTCAGCCTCCCAAAGTGCTAGGATTACAGGCGAGAGCCACCGCGGCTGGTCTCCTGTGCTTTCGTATACAGAGCATGCATTCCATCTCTTTCACAGATATTTTTAAGAATCCATTATAGAACAGACCCTGTGATAGATGTGTAAGTCAATTTGAGATGGACCTCCTGAAAAGGCCTAAAGTCAGGGACGTGAAGCTCTGAACATTCAACAGTATTGCTTATGGTATTTATGTTTCTGTGTGAGTAAAATCAATGTCTTTTTGGCAGCAGGGTAAATCACTAAGGTGGAGGGTAAGAGTCTCAATAGTGAGCAAAAGTGGATTATTGGCCAACAATGTATCATGGGAATATTGAGTAAGCATGACATTGCATATTTGTGATGCACAAGGTCACCTCAGATTTTAGGCTTCTATTAAGACTGCCCCAATTCGCTCATGAGAAAAGGAATGTGGATTTGTTTAGGTATTTATGCATTTTCTAAGGCCTCCTTCTAACTCTAAGATCATAAAAGTTTAGTCAAACTAAAGTTTTTATATTTTTCTTTTTTTTTAATTTTTTTTTTTTAAAGACGGGGTTTCACCGTGTTGGTCAGGCTGGTCTTGAACTCCCGACCTCAGGTGATCCGCCCACCTTGGCCTCCAAAGTGCTTGGATTACAGGTGTGAGCCACCACGCCCGGCCAAGTTTTTATATTTTTCTTTCCCGATGGAGGCCTTCCCAACCACTCTATGGCAGACTTGTCACAATATCAGGTTCAAATCCAGAGACAAATTTATCATGAAGTTACTAAAATTAAACTTCAAACATTTGTTAAAATTAAACAAAAGAGTGGGCTATTTGTTTGCATTGGTCCCTTCTAAATAAATATTCACTTTTGTACCTAATTTTAACTCATAATCCTGCATTCTTTTTCTAAAGAGAATTGTAGGCCGGGCGCAGTGGCTCCCGCCTATAATCCCAGCACTTTGGGAGCCTGAGGCGGGTGGATCACGAGGTCAATAGATCGAGACCATCTGGTCAACATGGTGAAACCCCATCTCTACTAAAAATACAAAAAATTAGCTTGGCACGGTGGTGCATGCCTGTAGTCCCAGCTACTAGGGAGTCTGAGGCAGGAGAATTGCTTGAACCCAGGAAGCGGAAGTTGCAGTGAGCTGAGGTTGCGCCGTTGCACTCCAGCCTGGGTAACAAGAGCGAAACTCCGTCTCAAAAAAAAAAAAAGAAAAAGAAAAAATGTTAATAAAAAGAAAAAAAAAAAAAAGAATTGCATAAGATCATATAAGATCTTGAAATGCCCCTGATAGAAACTGTAGAATTGTTGATGTATTCTCTTATTCACTTCATCTTTTAATTATTTTGTTTATAATTGGCACATCTTGTTTGATTCTAAGAACCATAATATCTTTGATTCTATGAACCACCACTGCTCTTAGATTTGCTCTTTCTTCTTAATTTCTGCTAATACCACTTACTGGTTAAAAGATCCCTCATTAAAAATTGTGTTATGGTGACAGCCTAATAGTTGGTTTCCCTGGATGTGATCTCTCTCCCAAATGAATCTATCTAAGGCTTCCAGACTAATTTTTTTAAAAAAGAAACACTGCTTGTTTGGCAAAATTCTCATGCAAGTTTAAGATGTTTCACTGACTTCCCACTATCACCACTCTCCTAAAATTGGGATGTTTAAGTACCCAGGCAAAAGTGGCACTTGGTCAGAGGATACTAGAAACACAGGAGAAATGTGACACATTTTTCCAGAGTATCCATTTTATTTGATGGAGTAATTTAAAACCTCACTCCCCCCCCACCATCTTCCCCTTATTTATATCAAACAGATATAGAATTAATGTAAAAAGGAAAAAAACATTGAGCTCAGATGCATTGAATTAGATACATCATTATTCTTGGTTCACGACATGTTCTCATTGTTGGTGCATTCAAGACCCTCAATCAATCATTCATTCATTCATTCGAAATAATATGACAAATACCCATGACATTACCACCAACATGAAACTACGAAATGAATTTCCATTTACATTCACCTCTTTGATCTTCAGTTGTATCACCCAGCCTCTTCCTCATTCCAAGGTAATACTATTGAAATCATCATTCTCTTGCTTTCCCTTTTAATGTCACATGTAAATATATTCAAAAACAGTGTTTTTTTTGTTTGTTTGTTTGTTTTTTTTGCAGGGGAGAGAGTGTTTAGATGTTATTAACTTTATGTGTAATCTTTAAGGACACACGCTTTTCACTTAAGACTATATTGCTAGGATTAATCCACATTATGGCATATAATTATGGTACATTCACTTGGAGTGGATATAAATATATCCTTATTTATTTATGGGTATATCTCCACTGCCCTGCAGGGTCCTGGGATACTGTGTGAGATGGGGAAGGTACTGATTTTTCATTTTTTGTAGATGTGGTCCCTGTCTTCTAGAAGCTTCTAATTAATTTATTCCCTGTTAATGGGCATTTGGGTTGTTTTCAGGTTTTGGTATTAAAAAGAGTGCTCAGCCGGGCGCAGTGGCTCACGCCTGTAATCCCAGCACTTTGGGAGGCCGAGGCGGGTGGATCACGAGGTCAAGAGATCGAGACTATCCTGGTCAACATGGTGAAACCCCGTCTCTACTAAAACTACAAAAAATTAGCTGGGCATGGTGGCACGTGCTTGTAGTCCCAGCTACTCAGGAGGCTGAGGCAGGAGAATTGCTTGAACCCGGGAGGCAGAGGGTATAGTGGGCCAAGATTGTGCTATTGCACTCCAGCCTGGCCGACAGAGTGAGATGCCATCTCAAAAAAAATAAATAAATGAACTGTATCTAATTAAAAATAACTCTCCAGGCCAGGTGTGGTGGCTCACGCCTGTATCCAAGCACTTTGGAGGTCAAGGCAGGTGGATCACCTGAGGTCAGGAGTTCAAGACCAGCCTGACCAACATGGTGAAACCCCGTCTTTAAAAAAAATAAATAAATAACTCTCCAGTCTCCCCTCCTCCAGCCTAGGAAACCACCATTCTATTTTTTGTCCCAATGGATATGACTACTCTAGATCAAAAATAAAATTATGGCCGGGCGCGGTGGCTCAAGCCTGTAATCCCAGCACTGTGGGAGGCCGAGGCGGGTGGATCACGAGGTCAAGAGATCGAGACCATCCTGGTCAACATGGTGAAACCCCGTCTCTACTAAAAATACAAAAAATTAGCTGGGCATGGTGGTGCGTGCCTGTAATGCCAGCTACTCAGGAGGCTGAGGCAGGAGAATTGCCTGAACCCAGGAGGCGGAGGTTGCGGTGAGCCGAGATCGCGCCATTGCACTCCAGTCTGGGTAACAGGAGTGAAACTCCGTCTCACAAAAAAAAAAATAAATAAAATAAAATAAAATAAAATAAAATTATAAGGTATAAGGTATAAAATTTTTGGTATAAACCAAAAATAAAATTAAAAGCCCCCCCCACCACACCAGTCATCAGAATGGAACCCTTCTCTTGGGCAAGGGCAGTCCAAAGTTAATCTGAAAAACCAACTCAGGTCATTACGGGAAGGGGGAGCTGGATATGCCTCATTATACTCTCCTCTCTTTTGGAATTATTGATAGAACAGACTTTTAAAGTCTGATAAGAAACATTTACAATCTATTCTCTCTGAAGCCTGCTACTTGGAGACTTCAGCTGCATGATACAACTTTGGTCTACACAACCCCTTACTATAACCCAGACATTCCTTTCTATTGATAACCCTTTAAACCAATTGACGATCAGAAAAATTTAAAAATCTGCCTATGACGTGGAAGCCCCAGTTTCAAGTTGTCCTGCCTTTCCAGACCAAACCAATGTACATCTTACATGTCTTGATGATGTCTCATGACTCTCTAAAAGGTATAAAAGCAAGCTGTACCCCAACCACCTTGGGACCACTTCAGGCTGTATCACAGGCACATCCTTATCCCTGGCAAAGTAAACTTCCTAAATGGATTGAGACCTGTCTTGGATACTTTTGGTTTACACCTGATATTAGAGAAATCACACACTATTTGTTCTTTTCTAGCTAGCTTATCTCACTTAGCATATCTTCAAGGTTCATCCATGTTATAGAATTTCTTTTTTTTTTTTTTTTTTTTGGGACGGAGTTTCGCTCTTGTTACCCAGGCTGGAGTGCAATGGCACGATCTCGGCTCACCGCAACCTCCGCCTCCTGGGTTCAGGCAATTCTCCTGCCTCAGCTGGGATTACAGACACGCGCCACCATGCCCAGCTAAATTTTTGGAGTTTTTAGTAGAGACGGGGTTTCACCATGTTGACCAGGATGGTCTCGATCTCTTGACCTCGTGATCCACCCGCCTCGGCCTCCCAAAGTGCTGGGATTACAGGCGTGAGCCACCGCGCCCGGCCTTAGAATTTCTTAAGGCAGAATAATATCCCGTTGTATGTGTATACCATATTCTTTTATCCATTCATCCACTGATGGACACTTAGGATACTTCTATCTTTTGGCTACTGTGAATAATGCTCCCATGAACATGGGTATACAAATATCTGTTGAAGTCCCTGCTTTCAGTTATTTTGGGTAGATACCCAGAAGTGGAATTGCTGAATCTATGGTAATTCTATATTTAGTGCAATGGCATGCTCATGGCTCACTGCAGCCTTATTCTCCTGGGCACAGGTGATCCTCCCACCTCAGCCTCCTGAGTAGCTGGGACTACAGGCAAGTACCATTACACCTCGATGATTTTGGTATTTTTTTTGTAGAGACAGGGTTTTGCCATGTTGCCCAGGATGGTCTCAAACTTCTGGGCTCATGTGATCCACCTGCCTCAGGTTCCCAAAGTGTTGGGTTTATAAGTGTGAGCCACTGTGTCTGACCTTATGTTTAATTTTTTTGAGGAACCACCATACTGATTTTCCATCCTGACTGTATCATTTTGCATTCACCCTAGAAATGCACAGGGGTCGACTTTCTTCACTTCCTTACCAATACTTGTTTTGTTTTTTAATAACTGCCATCCTAATGAGTGTGAAGTGATTTGATCTGCGATTCCCTAATTAGTTACGTTGACCATCTTTTCATGGGCTTATCAGCCATTTGTTTATCTTCTTTGGAGAAATCTTTGTTCAAGCCCATTTTTGCCCATTTTTGAATTGGATTTTTTTTTTTTTTTTGGTGAATTGTAGGGTTTTAAAATGTATTTACAATGGATTTTAATCTCTTACCAGATATATGCTTTGTAAATATTTATCCTGTTCCATGAGTTGCCTTTCACTGTTGTGTCCTTTGATGAACAAAAATTTTAAATTTTGACAAAGTCTAATATATTTCTTGTTGCCTTTGCTTTTGGTGTTACATTCAGTAAATCATTGCCGAATCTAATGTCATGAAGGTTTTCCCGTTTTCATCTAAGAGTTTTAGAGTTTTAGCACTTCCATTTAAGTTTTTGATCCATTTTGAGTTAATTTTTACATGTGGCTACCTTAAAGATAAATTATTTTGGGAAAACTGGATATCCATGCACAAAATTCACCATCTACTGAAAAGATAAATGGTGTTGGGAAAACTGGATTTTTTTTTTTTTTTTTTTTGAGTCAGAGTCTCACTCTGTCACCCAGACTGGAGTGCAGGGGCACAATCTTGGCTCATTGCAACCTCTGCCTCTGAGATTCAAGTGATTCTTGAGCCTCTGCCTCTTGAGTAACTGGAATTACAGGTGCCCGCCACCAAGCCCAGCTAATTTTTGCATTTATAGCAGAGCTGGGGTTTCATCATGTTGGCCAGGCTGGTCTCGAACTCCTGACCTCAAGTGATCTGCCTATCGCAGCCTTCCAAAGTGCGGAGATTACAGGCGTGAGCCACTGCACTTGGCCAAAAAAATAAAAAATAAAAAATAAAATGGCCGGGCGCGGTGGCTCAAGCCTGTAATCCCAGCACTTTGGGAGGCCGAGGCGGGTGGATCACCAGGTCAAGAAATTGAGACCATCCTGGCCAACATGGTGAAACCCCGTCTCTACTAAAAATACAAATATTAGCTGGGTGTGGTGGTGTGTGCCTGTAGTCCCAGCTACTTGGGAGGATGAGGCAGGAGAATTGCTTGAACCCAGGAGGCGGAGGTTGCAGTGAGCCGAGATTGTGCCACTGCACTCCAGCCTGGCGCCTGGCAATAGAGTGAGACTCTGTCTCAAAAAAAAAAAAAAGGATATTTTTAGGTTATTTATCTTTTAGATTGTTTTTTAGATATTTAGATTTATCGTTTAGATTATTTATCTTTTCAATAAATGGTGTTAAGAAAACTGGATATCTACATGTGAAAATGGGGAAAACTGGATATCTTTTTTGTTTGTTTGTTTGTTTGTTTTTTGAGACGGAGTTTCGCTCTTGTTACCCAGGCTGGAGCGCAATGGCGCGATCTCGGCTCACCGCAACCTCCGCCTCTTGGGTTCAGGCAATTCTGCTGCCTCAGCCTCCTGAGTAGCTGGGACTACAGGCACGCGCCACCATGCCCAGCTAATTTTTTGTATTTTTTTAGTAGAGACGGGGTTTCACCATGTTGACCAGGATGGTCTCGATCTCTTGACCTCGTGATCCACCCGCCTCGGCCTCCCAAAGTGCTGGGATTACAGGCTTGAGCCACCGCGCCCGGCCTGTTTGTTTGTTTTGAGATGGAGTTTCACTCTTATTACCGAGGCTGGAGTGCAATGGCGCGATCTCGGCTCACCGCAACCTCTGCCTCCTGGGTTCAGGCAATTCTCGTGCCTCAGCCTCCCGAGTAGCGGGGATTACAGGCACGTGCCACCATGCCCAGCTAATTTTTTGTATCTTTAGTAGAGATGGGGTTTCACCATGTTGACCATGATGGTCTCGATCTCTTGACCTCGTGATCCACCCACCTCGGCCTCCCAAAGTGCTGGGATTACAGGTGTGAGCCACCGCGCCCGGCCAAAACTGGATACAGTATCTTTTCTCCATTGATTGATTGGTCTTGACAGCCTTGTCAAAAATCAATTGACCACATATGTAAGGGTTTATTTCTGGGTTCTTTATTCTATATGTCTATCCTTATGCCAGGACTACAGTGTTTTGATTACTGTAGCTTTATAGTTAAATTTTGAAATCAGGAAGTATGAGACTTTCAACTTTCTTCTCTTGCAAAATTGTTTTGGCTACTTGGGGTACTTTGAGTTTTCATATAAATTTTAGCATGAATTTTTCTATTTCTGAAAAAAGTCACTGGGATTTTGACAGCGATTACATAATGAACCTGTAGATCACTTTGAGTAGTATTAACATCTTGTTCCAATCTATGAACACAGTGTGTCATTCCATTTATTTGTGTATTCTTTAATTGCTTTCATCAACATTTGTCATTTCCAGTGTACAAGTCTTTTGCCTCTTTGGTTAAATTTATTCAGAAGTATTTTTGTTTTGATGTTATTGTAAATGGAATCTTTAAGATTTCCTTTTTAAACTTTACATTGAAATGCAACTAAATTTTGTGTGTTGATTTTGCATTCTGCAACTTTTTAAAAAAATTCTAACAGGGTTTTCTGGGTGGAATTTTTAGGATTTTGTACATAAAAGATCATGTTGCCTGTAAACAAGTCATTTTACCTCTTCCTTTTTAATTTTTGGCCTTTTTAATTTTTGCTAACCAAATAGACTGGTCCCAAATATGGTTCCCTGATACTGATGAGGCTGAATATCTTTTTATAAGGAAGCATTAATACCAGTCCCATAATAGTAAAATTTACGTATGATGTTAGGATAAATATAAAATCCCAAGCTTCAGATCTCATGTCTAAATCTTAGGGTCTCATTCCCTCTCTTCTGCTCCTAATGAGTGCTATAGTAGACAATTTTTGAAGACTAATTTGCTACAGCATTAAGCTTAAGCCTTTCTATTAGTCTTTCAAATGCACAACATAAGTGATTCTTAACCTTTATTGGTTTATAAACACCTTTGAGAATTGAATAAAAACTATGACACTTCAACTCAGAAAATAATGCACACATAAAGTTTTACATGCATTAACAGTAGGAGATGTATGGCTCTCCTAAAGTTCAACCCTCAGGTTGGGCGTGGTGGCTCATCCGTGTAATCCAAGCACTGTAGGAAGCCTGGACGGGTGGATCACTTGAGGCCAGGAGTTCGAGACCAGCTCAGACAAGATAGTGAAATGCCACCTCTACAAAAAATACAAAGATTAGTTGGGTGTGGTGGTATACACCTGTAGTCTCAGCTACTCAGGAGACTGAGGTGGGAGGATCAATTAAGCCTGGGAGGTCAAGGCTGCACTGAGCCATGACCACATCACTGCGCTCCAGCCTAGGCGACAGAACAAGACCCTGTCTCAAAAATAAAGTTGGCTGGATGTGATGGCTCAGGCCTGTAATCCCAGCACTCTGGGAGGTCCAGGTGGGCGGATCACTTGAGGTCAGGAGTTCGAGACCAGCCTGGCTAATGTGGTGAAACCCCGTCTCTACTAAAAATACAAAAATTAGCCAGGTGTGGTGGTGCAGGCCTTGTAATCCCTACATGGGAGGCTGTCAGGAGAATCACTTCAACCCGGGAGGTGGAGGCCGCAGTAAGCCAAGATTATGCCACTGCACTCCAGCCTGGGTAACAGAGTGAGATCCTGTTTCAAAAACAAAACAAAACAAAATGAAGTTCAACCATGGACCTTTTACAGATACAACCTGGGTTCACTTTAGTCAATCCTATTTCTATCAAATACATAATGTCTTTCTATATTTTAGTTGTTTTTAATTACACACTAATTCTCACATCCTACCACTTGGTTCCGAACTCAATGCTTCTGATCACTGCTTGTGTCCTAATTGAATTTTACCTTTTCTTCAAGGTCCACCTAAAATTTCCAATTCTTCCAAGATATTTCTCCAACTCACTGTCTTCTCTCCCAAAAGTATCATTTATTCATTCAATAAATACATATTGTGCAGCTTCTCTGTCCTAGACCATGTTCCAAAAGCTGAAGATGCAACAACGAACACCACAGTCTCTGTCGTATAAAAAAAACCAGTGCTCAGCCAGGAGCAGTGGCTCATACCTACAATCCCACCACTTTGAGAGGTCAAGGCAGGAGGATTGCTTGAGACCAGGAGTTCAAGACTAGCCTGAGCAACATAGCGAGACCCTATAGCTCTACACGCAAGTGTACACACATGCACAGACAAACACAAATTAGCTAACCGTGGTGGCACACACTAGTTCATCATCTACTCCTAGATGCTCAGGAGGCTGAGGTGGAAGGATTGCTTAAGGACTGCTTTAGACCTGGGAGTTCGAGGTTACAGTGAGCTATTATCAAGTCATCACTGCATACCAGCCTAGGTGACACAGCAAGAAAACACAACAGTACAGGATTATCCAACCAGCACATGAAACATGTATTTAGGGCACACATAACACAAACTCAGAGAGAAAACATTTAGAAAAAGAGTAAGATTTCAAAAGTAATAATTAAAAATATATTTCACCTTAGTTTTTTGTTTTGTTTTGCTTTTGAGACAGTCTCGCCAGGCTGGAGTGCAGTGGTATGATCTCGGCTCACTGCAATCTCCACCTCCTGGGTTCAAGTGATTCTTCTGCCTCAGCCTCCCTAGTAGCTGGGATTACAGGCACCTGCCACCACACCGAGCTAATTTTCGTATTTTTAGTGGAGACAGGATTTCACCATATTGGCCAGGCCAGTCTTGATCTCCTGACCTCATGGTCCACCCTCCTCGGCCTTCCAAAGTGCTGGGATTACAGGCATGAGCCACCATACCCGGCCTAGTATTTTATTTTTAATTATATTTGGGAAGAGACCTCATGATTTTCTCAGTGCCCAAGGTTTCTGAAGGTCTTCATCTAGTCCTGCTAAGCTAGTAGGAAAAATAATAATAACATTCTCCTAAAAACTTGATTCCTCTTTTGTTTTCTCTGATATGTATTCAGGTATCCAAGAAAAAAATCTGGGAGCTGCCCCCAACTTCTTCTTCTTCCCAATCTTCCACACCCAGTCATCTTTGTATTTGACAAAGATGATTACTGCCTAAATGAGAAGAATGGCCTGACAGGACAGAATGGGGTATATAACTGGAGACCAGCTAGAAAGCTGTAATACAACTGGAGATAATGATAATCTGAACTGAAGTGTAGTAGAGGAGACTGAAAGATGTGGAAAAAAAGACATGAAAAGGGGGCTATCTATGAAACTTGGAAAGTAAACATGTGAGATAAAGAGGGAGTTACTGAGGAAAGTTCCCTTACTTTTGGCTTGAAAACCAGTTAGATGGTGGTGCTATTCATTAAGAGAACAAGAGAATATTGGAGCTTGGGGAAAATAATACGATGGATTGATTTTTGTATATCCAAATGGAAATTTCCAGTGGGCAGCTAACTACTAGGCCTGAAACTGGAAAGAAACTTGGGCTACGGATAAGATTTTATGAATTATCAGCAGATAAACGGTAACTAAAGCCACTGAAGAAAGGAGCATGGGAAAATGAATAATAATAAGAAAATCAGTTCAAGTAGTATGTGCTCAGTGGTTGAATATCGCCAATAACAAGAACATTAACAGTAATATATGTTACTGGCCATACAACAAGAACAGACAGGGCCGGGCAGGGTGGCTCTCGCCTGTAATCCCAGCACTTTGGGAGGTGGAGGTGGGTGGATCACAAGGTCAGGAGTTCAAGACCAGCCTGACCAACATGGTAAAACCATGTCTCTACTAAAAATACAAAAACAATTAGCCAGGTGTGATAGCACACACCACTGTACTTCAGCCTGGGCGACAGAGTGAGACTCTGTCTGAAACAAAACGAAACAGACCATGTACCTTCTAAAGACTTTCCTCACATATTTTTTAAAAATTAAAATCCTTTAAACTTACTATTATCATGACATTTTACAGTCCAGAAAAACCAAGGCACAGTATAATGAAGTAATTTGCCTGAAATTACACATCTAGTTAAATGGTGAAACCAGGATTTGAAGACAGGTAGTCTGACTCCAGGACTTTGTTCTCAACCCTATACAAACCTCACAGTAATTCCTGAAGGTAGATATTTTTACCTATACTTTATAGATTTAAAACAATGAGGCTCAGAGAAATTAAATAACTTGTAACTTAGTAAGGTAGCTTACATGTAGTGGGCCTAAAATTGAAATGTAAAGTTCATATTGTTTCAAATCTCAGAGTGTAAGTAGGGATTTATAATTCTCTTATGATCTTTTACAATGCCTAGATTAGTATTAAATGTGTATTTAAAGAACAGTATTGGGGCCGGACGCGACGGCTCATGCCTATATTCTCAGCACTTTGGGAGGCCAAGGTGGGCAGATCACAAGGCCGAGATTGAGACCATCCTGGCCAACATGGTGAAACTCCGCCTCTGCTAAAAATAGAGAAATTAGCTGGACGTGGTGACATGCTCCTGCAGTCCCAGCTACTCAGGAGGCTGAGATAGGAGGAAGAGGTTGCAGTGAGCCAAGATTGCGCCACTGCACTCTAGTCTGGTGAGAGACAGAGACTGTCTCAAAAAAATCAAAACAAAAAAACAGTATTGGGTCAGACACAGTTGCTCAAACCTGTAATCCCAGCACTTTGGGAAGCAGAGGTGGGTGGGTGGATCACCTGAGATCAGGAGTTCAAGACCAGCCTGGCCAAAAAGGTGAAACCCCATCTCTACTAAAAAATATAAAAGTTAAGCTGGGCGCGGTGGCTCAAGCCTGTAATCCCAGCACTTTGGGAGGCCGAGGCGGGTGGATCACGAGGTCAAGAGATCAAGACCATCCTGGTCAACATGGTGAAACCCAGTCTCTACTAAAAATACAAAAAATTAGCTGGGCATGGTGGCACGTGCCTGTAATCCCAGCTACTCAGGAGGCTGAGGCAGGAGAATTGCCTGGACCCAGG
>NW_022436965.1:23218994-23226480 GCF_009761245.1 Sapajus apella
GGAGGCTGAGGCAGGAGCATCGCTTGAACCCAGGAGGTGGAGGTTGCCATGAGCTGAGATCGTGCCACTTCACTCGAGCCTTGGCGACAGGGTAAGACTCCATCTCAAAAAAAAAAAAATAAATGAATGAATAAAAATGAAGAATAGTATTGGCTGAGCATGGTGGCTCATGCCTGTAATCCCAGCACTTTGGGAGGCTGAAGCAGGAGGACTGCTTTGAGCCCTGGAGTTTGAGACCCAGCCTGGGCAACAAAGTCAGAACCTGACTCTTTCTTTCTTTTTTTTCTTAAAATGGGGTTTTGCCATGTTGCCCAGGCTGGTCTCAAACTCCTGAGCTCAGGCAATCCACCCACCTCGACCTCACAAAGTGTTAGGATTACAGGCATGAGCCACTGCGCCCAGCTGAGACCCTGTCTCTACAAAACAAAACCCCAAAGCAACAACAGTATTATTAATTCTGCTAATAACGTAAGAACAAGCTTAGCTCCTATTCACCTTTCACAGAAAGTTACTTGAAGATGTACCACAACATCAAGCAAAACTAGAAACAAAATTATGGGTGCAAGAGAATAGTAAAATTAAATCTCAGGACAAAAGTCTTGCTATTGTACTAGAGACTGGAGGAGGTCAATGAGCTTTGGGAGAGTGGTCCTCACAGGGAAAACTTGGAAATCTAAAAATTAGATAGTACAACTGGAAGCTTGGAGAATTTGGGAGTATGACAAAGAAAACTAGTAGAATCAAGAAAAGATGTTATCTGGATTTGTCTCTGGCACTGTTCTTAAACAAGGGGCATAGTGTCATGACATCACTACCTTAGAAAAGGAACTGGATCCTAGCAGTCCACAGTTGTAAACATTTACACAGAAATAACTGCTTATTAGTTAATATATTTCATTGATTCTAAGACTTATTTTTTCCTATTTTAACATCTCTGAATGGGATTCATCTGACAATCAATGTTGTGTCATGTTTTAATTAGTTATTTTTTCCTTTTAGGTAGTAGATAAAATAATGATGCATCTTACAATGAATAGCATGTTGAATCTGATGAATTGTGTGTGCCAACCACTGCTTGAAATGCTTTATAGTAGACTCTTCCACAATCTTCCTAACAGTTTTATGCAGTTCATGTTACCATCATTTTTGAGGCTCAAAGATGCTAAACAATAGGTTCTAGGACTGCTGTCAAGTAAGTGGCAGAGCCAGAATTGAAAATCAGGTCTGACTTCTAAGGTCATGCTCTTATCATTATCTCAGCACTTACCTTGGATGATACAAAGGTGAATAAAAACCTAACGTTGTCCTAACAGCTCAAATCAAGGTTTAGCTCATATGTGATCTTTTTGAAACCTTTCCAACTACCCAGGAAGAAAAAATCTTGTTCTCATCTGTACCCCCTCAATATTTTAAAAATACCTCTATAATAATTTATTATATTGTGTAATCTCCCTGGGGCCTTGGAAGTCAGGAATATTCTCTTAACCATCCTTTTGACCCTACCTTACCTACCACTGTTCTTAACACATAGAAGCTCAATAATGTTTCTTAAAAAGGAGACAGGGTCTCTGCTGCTAAGTGTAGGAGACAAGAAATGCACATAAAGCTAAAAAAGGTCAAAAGTAGTGTTGAGGAGAATTATAAATTTAAGTGCAGTAGAGTTTAAAAGAACCAATGATAGAAAGTACAAGAGGATACAGCTCAGCCAGCTTTCAGGTGTTCATACACACACACACCAGTCTGAAAAAGCTGAAAACGTCTACAATAGCTGAAACCACGCTTCTAAGGCATTTTTGAATTTTAATAAGTTACTAGCATTTATAAATTGAAATTTCACATAAAACCCATGGTATATGGATTTTCCCGAGAAACGAAGACAAATCAAAAACTGGATGCTCATTCTCCTAGAGAAATAGGTTGGATCTAAGTATCAAATTCTCCTTTCAAATGAGCTTAATGCTCCCTTATCCATCATACTACCTTCCACCATTTTTTTAGGCTAAGCTTGCCTAAGGTAATTTATGTCAGTCTAGGCATCTAGGTTTATGACCCCTTCTCTAAACACATTATTCACTGCTCTATCACACGATGAATTTTCAGGCATCCGTGTCTTTCAACTTCCACTTTGTCTAGAAAATCCTTTGCTTTTTCCAAAAGCACTCCTACTCCTCTAAGGCACTGCTTCAATTCCTTTCATTAGCTGCTTCTGAGCACCCTCTCAACAGTGTCACGCAGCACTGTGGTGTAATACCTCTATTAAAACCCTTATCAGAGAGTATGCACAAGCTTCTCTCCTTCGCGCTGACATTCGCTCCTTGAGGCCAGCGGCCCACAATTAATTCATTTCGCAGCCCCAGCTTCGAGTCCATGGCCTGGCACCTACACCCAGGCGTTCAGTACTTTTGCGGTTCTTACTTCACAGCAAACACAAGCTGAATTAATATTACGACCACAGAAGTGGAACTGAGATGGATGCCAAGACTATCCCAATAACGGGATTCTGGCCGAGAAAAAGACGCGCGCCAGCATCGCAATCGGCAAAAACTATCCGGCAAGTTACTCCCCGCCACGCTCCTGCTCCGGGGCTCAAATTCCAATTCTCGCGAGATTCGGCCTGAGAACTAGCCCTTCAGCTCCAGTGATTTGCAGGTTGGTTTCCTCTAGATTCTCTTGGTCGAACATTTTTCCGACACGAGCCTTTCCGGGGCTGTGCCCCGGAAGGGGAAGTGCGATCTTCGGGCTGTCAGAGTTGGTGTGTTACTCGGTGGTGGCGGAGTCTACGGAAGCCGTTTTCCCTTCACTTTTCCTGGCTCTAGATCGCTTTCCACCTGGCAGGTGGGAGTGCAGGGACGAAGGTGCGAGATGAGCACCATGTTCGCGGACACTCTCCTCATCGTATTTATCTCTGTGTGCACGGCTCTGCTCGCCGAGGGTGAGAGCGGCTATTTCTCAGACGTTTGATCAGTCTCCGGGAGGAAGGGCCCCGGGGTCCCTAGCGCCATCGGGGAAAGATCGCGAGCCTTACTTGCTTGGGAGGCTCATATACTCCACTCCAGGGAATCTCTGGGCAACTCGTGAACGGGAGCAGGAGGGGAATATGGAGTCGATTGATGAGTTTTCTTTGGTCTTAGGTAGATTTCACTTGCTTATTTGTAACATGATGTAACACCTTCACATCATGTTACAGTTGTTTTGGCTTAAGAGTCAATTGTATTGGCCTTTGACAAAAGTTAACTACGGGTAAATACAAAGTGAAAAGCTGGAATTTCTCTTTCTCCAACAGTAACCGCTGATAATAGGTTGTTGTGATCGTTCCAGTCATTTATTAACATGTTGCTTTTAATGTTTTAGGCATAACCTGGGTCCTGGTTTACAGGACAGACAAGTACAAGAGACTGAAGGCAGAAGTGGAAAAACAAAGTAAAAAATGTGAGTATGGCAAGACATTAGAAATAGTTTCAACACGTCAAGCTCATTAAGTCCATGTTCACAGTAAATATTTTAAGAGCACCAACTGATATAGAGATGAATCTGACTTGAATCCTATTTAGAAATAGAAGACTTTTATGCAAAATATGTAATACCAACTAGAGGGAAGTGAGGGATGTGGCAGATATATGTTATCTGCTGTGGTGGTTCTACAGAAGAGGGTCAGCCTGGTGCAGTGGCTTACTCCTGTAATCCCAGCACTTTGGAAAGCTGAGGCAGGATTGAGCCTAGGCGTTTAAGACCAGCCTGGGCTACATAGGGAGACCTTGTCTCTACAAAAAAATTGAGCTGAGTATAGCGGTACACACCTATAGTCCCAGCTATTTGGGAGACTGAGGCATAAGGATCCCTTGAGCCCAGAAGGTTGAGGCTGCAGTGGGCCATGATGGTGTCACTACACTGCCTCCTACGCAACAGAGTGAGGCTTGTCTTTAAAAAAAACAGAAGAGGGGCCGGGCGCGGTGGCTCAAGCCTGTAATCCCAGCACTTTGGGAGGCCGAGGCGGGTGGATCACGAGGTCAAGAGATCGAGACCATCCTGGTCAACATGGTGAAACCCCGTCTCTACTAAAAATACAAAAAATCAGCTGGGCATGGTGGTGCGTGCCTGTAATCCCAGCTACTCAGGAGGCTGAGGCAGGAGAATTGCCTGCACCCAGGAGGCGGAGGTTGCGGTGAGCCGAGATCGCGCCATTGCACTCCAGCCTGGGTAACATGAGTGAAACTCCGTCTCAAAAAAAAAAAAAAAAAAAAAAACAGAAGAGGTTTCATTCAGTTGTGAGGAACCATGGTAACCTTCATAATCCTGATGGCCTTGCAGTTCCTTGTGGATATTCACAATTTGGATAGAGAATGAAATGGGGAAAGGAAATTCCAGGTAAAGGAAATAACATATGAGCAAAAATATGGAAATCTTAATATTTCAGGCATGTTTGGAGGATGATAGGTCATTATGACTGGTGTCAAGGTAAGTGGTGTCTTCAGAGATAAGCCAAGTTTCAGTTGGGTTAGGAAGTTGTAGAGGTGTTTGAGGAGAATATTAAAAGCAAGCAGGGTTTGTGACCTTTGAAATAAAGCAGGAATTTCACAGGACTCAGCTAAGGGTATAGTGTGAATGGTTTCTTACAGGCCTGATTTAGCTTCTCTGTTCCTTTCTTCCTTTATAAGGATTAAATATAACTTTTGTTTCTTAGGATTCCTACAACTTTCTGTATTCTGTGACTTTTTCTTACATCTTCATAAGGATTTGAAGTTTGTTTCCTAAATTACCACATTTGATCCACACAGCAACCATTTGTGGTCACTCATATAAATATTACCTCCATGTCATAGGAAGGAAAATTGAACCTCAGGATGGTAATGACAACTTATGTCACAGAGCAAACAAAGAATCAGAGATGAGACTTTTAAAATTACAGCTTACTGTTCCTTCATTTACTCAGTGTTGATTATGTACCTCAACATATTTGAGCCAAATTTGTTATCTTTACCTTCACAAACATGATCCTTTTCCAGGATTTCCCTGTCTTGGTGCTGGGTACCTCCATGCTTCCATGTATAAGCCAGAAACCTTGATATACTTTCTTAATTTGACTTCTAGGACACCATACTCTCGGTTTTGCTGCTCTCTATCTTACTGGTCATCACTTTTTAAGTTTTTTACTTTTTAATTTAATTTTTTTTTTTTTTCTTTGAGACAGGATCTCACTCTGTCACTCACAGCTCACTGCAGCCTGGACCTCCCAGGCTAAAATGATCTTCCCGCCTCAGACTCCTGAGTAGCTGGGACTATAGACACACGCCACCATGACTGGCTAATTTTTTGGAGAGATGAGGTCTTGCTATGTTGCCAGGCTGGTCTCCAACTCCTGGGCTCAAGCCATCCTCCTGGCTTGGCCTCCCAGTGCTGGGATTGATCTTTCAATGCCCAGCTAATTTTTTGTATTTTTAGTAGAGACGGGGTTTCACCATATTGACCAGGATGGTCTCGATCTCTTGACCTCGTGATCCACCCGCCTCGGCCTCCCAAAGTGCTGGGATTACAGGCTTGAGCCACCGCGCCCGGCCGCATCTAGGGTAATTTTTTAAAGCACAAATCTAATTATGTTACTTGCCTTCCTTAAAACCTTTCAATTTCTTCAGGATAAACATGTGGCCTATAAGGTCCAGTACAGTACAGCACCACCCTCCCTTCTCCTGGCTATGTCTTGTATCATGTTCTCTCTTGCTCCCTAGTCTTTAGTCATTCGTGCCTTTTTTCTTTCCTTTGGGCTAGTCTTTTGGTTTTCTACTACAGGCATTTTGTATCTGTTGTTCCTTCTATCTGAAATAATTTTCCCTTCTCATTTTGTTTAGTAAACTCATACTCATTCTTCAGATCCCAAAGCCTTATCCAGTCTCCCAGGAAGGACCATATCTTCCTATCATAGTTTATGATTTATCCACATACCTCTCCTTAGAGCACTTGTTACAATTGCAATTTTACCTATATATGATTATGATTATCAGGGTAATGTCTCTTCTCAACAAAACTGTAATTTCTATGAGGACAAAGGCCATTGTATCCACAGTACCCATGCAGTACCTGGCACATATTAGATACTTGATAAATGTGTATTGAATAAATTATGTAGCATAACATCATATATATTCTCAGTGAAAAATTGTTCTACTACGATCCTATGCTAATTGACAGCATGCAATGGCATCCCTGTATATATTCCTTCATGTCATTTATATCGATTAGTTTTTTGAAATACAAAACAAATTTAGCTACAAATTTGTTTGAATATTCTCATACCCTAAATATTTATATAATATGGATTTGCCCTATAGATTTTGAGCTTCACTGGTATCTACAATATTGCCTTGTCTTTACTTATTTGCATTACAGAAATAAATGAAAAGTCTTCTTCACTGTACACCGAAATTCAAAGTAATACAGTTGAGGCCGGGTACAGTGGCTCATGCCTGTAATCCCAACACTTTGGGAGGCTGAGGTGGGTAAATTGCTTGAGCTCAGGGGTTCAAGACCAGCCTAGGCAACAGGACAAAACCCCATTTCTACAAAACATACAAAAAATTAGCTGTACATGGTGGCATGCACCTATGGTTCCAGCTACTTGGGAGGCTGAGGTGGGAGGAGTGTTTGAGCTTGGGAGGCAGAGTTTGCAGCGAGCAGAGATGGGAGATTGGGCCACGGCATTCCAGCCTAGGTGACAGATCTAATCTCAAACAAAACCCAAAACAAAACAAAGTAACACAGTTCTCAATTTACATGTCTATAGTTGCAATTTTAATATAATTTCTTCATCTGCTTACTTTGAAGGTAAGTATGATATAGGTTGATGATTGGAATGACTCATGGCATTTCTTGTGGTCTTAAGTCCTCTACTCTGGATAAGCTACCAAAACTCAGTAAGCATGTGTTATTTTTATTTATATGATCAATTGACATATTTGATTGCTTGCTGTGTGTTGAGTTTACCATAGTAAGTACAATATGAAATGAGTGGCCACAAATTCTGTCTTCTGGAATGTATAATCAAATGTATAGCTATTATGTTTAGCATGAGGGTTATTAAAAAGGAAAAATAATAAGGTAAATTTCCTCTTTGAACAAATGTCTTAATTGCAAATACAGAATTCCTTCTGATACTTGGTATTCAGAATTTAGTATGGATCTAAGTAAGAGAAGTTTGTAGGGTTTTTGAAGAATATAAAAAAATAGGGCCGGGCGCGGTGGCTCAAGCCTGTAATCCCAGCACTTTGGGAGGCCGAGGCGGGTGGATCACGAGGTCAAGAGATCGAGACCATCCTGGTCAACATGGTGAAACCCCGTCTCTACTAAAACTACAAAAAAATTAGCTGGGCATGGTGGCGCGTGCCTGTAGTCCCAGCTACTCAGGAGGCTGAGGCAGGAGAATTGCTTGAACCCAGGAGGCGGAGGTTGTGGTGAGCCGAGATCGCGCCATTGCACTCCAGCCTGGGTAACAAGA